>NC_139029.1:23065261-23266334 GCF_964662115.1 Mustela nivalis
CCCCAGTTATTACTTTTGAACCATAAAGGGTGCCAGGTCTGGAAGGCATACTCTTAAGCAGCCATAGGACAAAATCTTGAAATGTCAAGTGCCTGCTTAGTAGCTTTGGAGAGGTGCCCTTGTTGAGCATTCTAGGAGTGGTTGGGTCTTCAGAGACACCCCTCGCCCCCTGCCCAAATCAGGCTCCTTAAGGTAACATCAGCCATTTTAGGTTGGTTCTGTTACCATACCTTCCCCACTAGCGCCATGTGAGCCAAGGAACTCACACTGCCTGCCCTCTATCCTCACCCAATTCTGCAGGTGGAGATTGGTGGTCTAGTATCCTTTTTGAGATACTATTTTCATTTTTGTGAGAATCTTTGTAATAAATTGGTACATTTCTACATCCTCCTGAGTTTGTG
This sequence comes from Mustela nivalis, assembly GCF_964662115.1. Taxonomy (NCBI): domain Eukaryota; kingdom Metazoa; phylum Chordata; class Mammalia; order Carnivora; family Mustelidae; genus Mustela; species Mustela nivalis. The sequence goes on from NC_139029.1 coordinate 23,065,663, forward strand.
TCCTAGCAGTGTCCCTGAGTTGATTTCCACTCCACTTCCGTGCCCTTCTGGTGTCCATGAGAACCTGGGCAACTCCCTGAACAACAGTAACAACCCCACAGACTTACCCCTCACCTTAATCCCCACCTCAAGGGTTGAGGTTAACCGATCTTCTTGCCTTACCCCCAGAAGACCACTCATTAAAAAGCACTACTAAAGGGACGACATTTATTCCTTCTCCAAATGTTACAGTAAAACCAGGTGGAAGAGAATGGTTTTAGCAGTTAGAAAAAAAAAAAAAAAGTACAAATCTGGGGTTTGGCCATTAAAAGTTATTTACAACAATGGGAGGGGGAAAAAAGACAACGAGAAGTTGTTTCACATTACAGACCTCCCCCCCACACCCCAAAGCCTAATACTTGCTTACCAAGTCAAAAAAGAGACACAGTCAATTCACAAGCTGGAGGTTTGAACTTGAGTAAGACATTTATAAAAACCTAGACAGGGGTAGTGTCCTCCCCAGCCCAGGTGCCACTAGGCACAGCACAAGAGACTAAAAACTCAACAGGGGGGAAGGCTGGACACTCAGGGTTTGGGAGTGTAGGCACCCCACATCTGGCTCAGGGATTTGGGGAGTAAACAAAACCTACTTGGAAAAGAACTGGGGAAGAAAACCAGCAATTGCCTTCTTCAGGGGTGGGGACAGCAGAGGTAGGGCCAGGGGCAGGAGAATTTCACATCACTAACCTAACTTGGGAAACTGCAAGGGACCATCCTCAACCGGCCTTAAGAGGAAGGCCAGATGGATGATGGGAGAATCCACAGGAGGGAAAAGGAGAGGGCACGTGGCTGGGAGGGGGCAACAGCCCCTTCCTTTCTGGGCACAGGAAGGCAGCCAGGGCACCAGGTCCAGGCAGTGACCTCACAAGGACAGCACAGTTTTTGCAGCTTAGAGATCACCCACCTGCCCCCACCCAGCTACTCCTTCTGCTCGCAGGCAGGTGTAGGGCCACTCTCCGGCCCCGAGGGGGTGGATGGCTCTGCAGCCTGGGGCCCTGCCTCTTCTTCTGTGTCTCCTCCCTTGGAGGCAGCACTAGCCTCTGCCCCTTTGGCCTGGGGCTCCTGGCTTTCAGGGGTGGCAACAGCCTTCCCTTCCTGGGCTGTGCCTTCCTCGCTGCAGGCACCGATCTCCCCCTGCTCCTGCTCTTCCTCGGTGGGTGAGGAGGCAGACGAATCACCCCCACCCTCCTTCCGATTTCTCTTGAAGGACAGACCACTCAATTTGAAAGGCTTCTTGAAAGAGAATTTCTTCTTCTTCTTGGGGGTCTCCTTGGCGGGGGCATCCCCCTTGACCTCAGCGCCCTGGCTAGGAGGTGCTGGCTCGATGGCATCGCCAGTGGCCCCGGCTGCCTCCTCTGTTCCGTTCACGGGGGGCGACTCCCCTTCACCCTTGGGGGATAAGTCTCCATTGCTTTTCACGTGGCCATTCTCCTGCAGGGCAGAGGAGACAGCAATGAGGGCCAGGGCTCTACCCCTCCTCCCCCAGCCCGCCGCGGACCTCTTCCAGGCAATGGGATCCCGATTCTTCTGCAATCCGGAAGGCTGCTTGTAGCCTCACCCACACCGGGATCCCGTCAAACATCTCCCTCCTGTCCTCACGAGCGCGCGAGGGCCGAGCGCGCAGAGGCCGCGGCCGGCAGGAGGCGCTGGGGTCCCGTGGCCCCCCACCCACCTCCCCCGGGGCGCGCTCTCCATTCGGCGGGTACCCGCTCGCCGCCGCCGATCCCCGGCAGGCGGGCGAGCCCAACAAGCCGACATCGGGCGGGAAGCCGCCACGGGGCGCTCTTCTCCCCACCTGGACGGCCCATTTTCCCAGCCTCCCGCTTTGTGCAAGCGGCCCCCCACCCAGCTCTCCCCACATCTCGACTCCCCACTAAAAAAAGGCCGTGAGCCACCGAGGTCGAGTCTGCGGGTGGAGTGCCCTCCCCCCCGGGAACCCGCCCCGCGGCCCCTGGGCGCCCCCTTGGCGCGGCCGGGCAGCGCCTTTGTTCCCCGCGCGGCACTCGGGGCGGCCGGGGGCAGCGCCGGGGGCCGGGGCCGCAAACAAAGAAGGCGGCGGGGCCGGGCCGGCGCCCCCTCCCCGCCCCTCCCCTCGCTTCGCCCGCGGGGGCTGCGGCGCCGAGAACAAAGGGACCGGGCGGGGGAGGGGGCGCCGCGTGTCCCGGGCCGGACAAAGCGCGCGGCCCCGGCCCAGGGCCCCAGAGGGGGCGAGGTACGGGAGGAGGGGGCCAGGTCGGGCCGTGCCGAGCGCACCCACCTGTCCGTTGGCCTTAGCAGGGGAAGCGCCTGCTGCCTCCTCGGCGGTCACGTCGCCCCGGGGAGCCTTGGAGCTCTGACTGCCCATGATGGGGGGTCTGCTGGGGGGGCGCCCGGGACCGCCCCGGGCTCGCGCCGCAGGGGATAATTCGGCCGGGTCGGCCTGGCCGGCGGAGGGGTGGGGCTCGAGCCTGAGGGGGAGGGGTATCGGGGGGGGTGGGAAACCGAGCTGCACCCCCTCTCGGCGCCCGACCCGCTAGCTGCGCCCGCCACCGCTCTGCTCCGCGCCAGAATGCCGCCCGCCGCCCGCCGAGCCGCCTTATATAGGCGCCCCGACCTCGGGGCGGGGCCGGACATTTAAATGAGCGCCCAATCGAGGAGCAGAGGCGGGCTCAAGTCCCGGGCTCCACTGGCACAGTGGGCGACGCCGGCGGTCTGGTACCCCTAGCTCACTAGCCTACCCCGGACGGGTGGGGTCCAACATGGGAAGGGGAGAGGCGGGTCCTTAAGCGAGCTGGCCAGAGGGGAGCTTCTAGAGGAAAGGGAAAGCAATCACTCTCTCCTCTCGCCGCCCAGCCCCCAGGGTGGACGCCCCAGCACCTGGAGCAGTCCCCAACGCCGTAGTTCTGCGCTGACAGCCCCTGTCAGTCTCCCCCTAGAACTCTTCGAAGGGCTCACATGCCCAGACTCGTCAGAGGGCTGATACTGAGTTATGCTCCGGAGAATGCGGTCATAGAAGCCGCGGGGCCCCGCGAGGGGATGATCTGCACTCCCTCAGGCCTGGAGACCCGTCACAGGTCCCACCCACGTCCGTGCCTGCCTGCCCCGGTCAGCATGGGGGGTCTGGCCCACCGCGAAGTCACTGGTCAGACTGGTGAGGCCCATCTCTCCTCTCTCCCAGTCCCTTAGCAGCCAGTCACACGGAGCCCCCACAGACCAGCTCACCTCTGTCCCTTCTGCCCTCAGCCTGGACCCGTTACAAAGCCCCAGCTAGGGCGGTCCTGCGACCTTGAAGGGCTTCCCCATCCCCTTGTGAAAGCTGGAGAGTCTGAGGCTCAGAGGCGTTGACATAGCTATCCCCCACCTCAGGGCTCCCCAAGCAGGCAGAGGAACTCCAGACCCGAATTCAACAAAACTTCAAACACTCTAGTGGAGGGTGGGGACATCACCAAGGCTCCTCGGAAAAGCCCCTTGAGGGCAGCCCCCAGGGTTGCCCAGCCCAGCCTCCTGCCCCACCAGAGAGTCAGGGAGACCCTCCAGCCCCAATCCCCTGCCACTTCCCCTTCCCCTGGTATGGACAGGTCTGTGGGAACCCCAGAGCCCTGACTGGCCCCGGATGTGTGTGTCCGGTTGCCTGCCCTCAGCCCCCAGGAGGAAGAGGATGGGGGCTGGAGGAAGGAAAGTGTTGCAAAAGCAAGGCTGTGTCCTGGACAGCTCAGCACCTCCCTCCCTCCTTCCCTCCTACGGGTAAGGCCTCCTGGGAGGCCTGAGGCTGTGAGGTGTGGAGACACCTCAGGGCCTGAGAAATCAGGAACTCCCCACAGATCTGACCACAGAGGGGCGGAGAAGGGCTGAGGTGGCATCTACATTCAGTGCTCACCCCTGTAACCTCCAGCTATTCCGAAGCTACAGAAGACTCATTAACAGCCCCCCTACCCCACCACCATTTTTCAGACTGGGACACTGAAGTTCAGAAAGGGAAAGAGACATGTTAAAGGGCACACAGCAGATGCTAGTAATTGAGGGGGAGAAGGGGTTTGGAAAGACCTACTAAAATGAGGTGGGGACAGTGAGGAAGCCCCTGGAAAAATTCTCCATTGAGGTCTGGGACTGCCTGGTCAGAGTGGGAGGTGAGAAGAACCAGCTTTGGGATAGGAGGGCCACCATGCCCCACAGCCGCTCACGGACAGAACGGTGCCTTCACCCACTGCCACTAAGGGATGGACTTCGTGACCTGCATCTCTGTCTCGACCACAATAGGGAGCCCACAATGCTGCCAGGCGCTGCCCGCACCGGCTGGCAGGGCTCAGACGGAGGCTGTGTGAGTCCTGGAGGGTTTGGGGTCAGAGGTTAGGAGCAGATCCCAAGCATCCGGACTTCCAGGCTCTGCCCTGAGGGGCTGACAGGCAAATCCCAGGAGGAGAGAGGAACATCAGAACTAAAGGACCCTGAGTTTCCAGAGCCCCAGAGGGAGCCTGGGCCACAGGGGAGCTCTGCCTCTCCCACCAGCCATCGCTGGAGGCTAGGGAAGGGTCGTCGGGGAGCCCAGTCCCATGGTAAACGCAGGTCCCAGCAGCATCTGGCTTCTGGAAGAGGCAAGACGCTTAGGATGCTGTGGAGGTGGAGGGGGAGGTACAGCGGCCCCCACGGCCTCCTCCGTCCACACTGTAGCTCCTTCCTCCCCAGCTGCTGCTAGGCCAGACAATGCGCCCATTGTTCTGTGTCTCCAGGGGCCCGTGTGCAACTGTGTGTGTCTGTTTCTCCCTGTGTGTGACTGTGTATCGCTCTGTATCTGTGTGTGAGAGACTTTGTGTGTGTGTGTGTGTGTGTGTGTGTGTGTGACCAGGTGTGCATGTTTGTGGTTGCGTGAGTTTGTATCTTTGTCAGCAGTGTGTATTCAGGCTGTGAGAGAGAGGTTTGGTGACTCTTGGCGCCTCTAAGATTTTTTGGGTGTGTGCCTGCCTGTCCTTGAGATGGTGTGTTGGTGACAGTGTCTGCCTGTGGTTGGGTGTATGACTATGAGTGTGTGCGGCTGTGTGAGAGAATAGGAGTGTGTCGATGAGAAAGTAGCAATTTGCTGTTTGTCAGCTGCGTGTGCCTTAGTGGGTCACCAAGGCTGCGGTGGTTGGAACCTTTCAGGGATGGGCTGTTGCCAGGACAGAGTGGCCCGGAAAGGAGGAAGGAAGGGACAGGGCAACTCTGGGATGGACCGGGGAAGGGCAGCCATAGAGACTAGAACCCCCATGTCTTCACATTAACCCCCCCGCGTGTCCCAGTTCTCCGGTGAGGCCTCAGCCCCTGTCCCTAGTCTGAGAGGCTCCTAGCCTCCTGGGTGGGAGGGAATGCGTTTCCTTGGCAGGAAGGAAGCCCAGGACGTCAGGAGAGCCACAGGGTGGGGCTGAAGGTGGGAGGAAGACAGAAAAGATCATGCCCCATAAAGGAGGTTCGGGTGCCCTTCGAGGTCTCTGAGGGGGCCCTGCAGTGGGGATCAGATTGATGTGAGGTGAGCTGTGAGTGGGCCATGACTAGTCAGCGATGGGGGCTGGGCCTTTTTCCCTGGGGACCAGCATTTGCACGGGCCCAGAGAGGGGAAGAGACATCAGAGTGTGGCTTGGTTCCCATGGAGTGCCCCGTAATGGTGACTTGGCAAGGCCTGCTTCCCAGCCCCAGCCACCCCATCTCTTTCCAGGGAGCATCAGCTGAACCAAGAGCCCTTAGTTCTGGCCCCAGGTTGGCCTCCTCCTGCTCTGTAACGGGGAGCCGGTCGTCTCTCCTTGGGCCTCAGTTTGCTGCTCTGTACAGTGACAAGTTGGGCTCCATGATTCATACCCACAAAGCTGAGAGTTCCTCCTTCTGCTCACAAGTCGCAGAGCACCAGCTGTGAGTCACTGAGGGGCCCCTGCCCCCAGGGGTTTCCCATCCATGGGGAGAGACTGGCAGTGCCTTAAGGGGAGAACAAAAGCCAGACCCGGGTCAGCTAAGGGCCCTGTCAGCTGCAGGATGGAGGGGCACATGCAAGGGGAACAGATGGAGGAAAAGTTTCGAGCAGGGCGAAGTGGGAACAGCGACCAGCCTGTGTAAGGGTAGAGATGGAGAGACAGGCCTAATCTGGAGACAGGATCCCAAGGACTCCGTGACTGGCTGGCTGCAGGGGTGGGAGCCGGGAGAGTGGGGAGAAGGGAGTGGCCAGGTTGTCACCCGCATTTCTGTTGTGGGTGACAGCTGGCCAAGTGAATCCGTGGACTGAGACAGGAAAATGGAGGGCAAGAGAACTGGGGGTGGGGAAGGGCTTGCTGAATTGAGCCTTGTTGAGTCTGCAGTGCCCGGGGAACATTCGGGAGCACATCCAGGAGGCAGCGCATAGACATGCCATTGGATCGTGTTTCCTGAGCCAAAGGTCGGGCCCCAAAGTCTGGCTAGTGACCTCACAGGGACAACAGACCTAGGTTTTAAGTCAGAAGTGACCCCAGGAAATCTGGGCCTCTGAATGCTGCTAGATGAAGGAAAGGGGAGCCAAGCTGTGTGTGGGTCACCCAGGAAAGTCCTGGGGCCATGAGGAACTTTCCCACCGCAGGCGCAGCAGCAAGGGGGGGTGTGCAGGGGTGGGGGGGGCCTGGGGATGGAGTCTAGGAGGGAGCCAACAGAGAGGGGGAGCCCACAATCATGGAGATCCTTGACCACTGGGGAGAGTTCTAAAAAGGCAGGAATGACCACCGAGGACAGTAATCATAGTTGCTAGCGTTGTTTACCTGCCAATTGCAGGCCGAGCTCTGTGCCAGCTGCTTTCCATATCTTATCTCATGACCTGCTGAGATGTGCCCCCTCATTGTTTCTGTCTGTGGAGGAGGAAACAAGCCCAGGGGGGTGTGGTGCTTGGGGGGCTGTGTGCGGTGTTTCTGCGAGCAGCAGGGGACAAGGTCAGAACTAGGGAGTGGTTTTCAGGATCTCACAGAGGGCTCCATGAGGAGCACAGAGGGGATCAGCAGGGAGAGGCCAGGCGGCCATGGGCTCGGGACCCCAGGAACTCGACTCCTCGGCATCCTGGAACATCGGGTTCTGGTCTGGTTGTCAGTAGCACCCAGGTCTGCAGCCTCTCTGCCAGTCATGGGCCTTGGACCTGGGGCTGGATCCGGGGGCACCTTAGCGGCTCTTCCTCCGCATCCAACAGGTCACCAAATCACAGGGACAGGGATTCTGTAGGTTCCCTTTCCAATTTTTAGTCCAGTCAGCCCTCTTTTTTCTTCCTTCCCCTCCCTCTTCCCTTGGTCTGTGTGAACGAGAGCATGTGCGTGTGTGCGCACGTGGGCGTGCATGGAAGTGGGGTGGGGTGGGGTGGTTGTGTAACCTGGCCAGGGCTCAGTCAGTGAGCTGACTCTCTGGGGCTCAATTTCCCCAATAGCCAAGGGGTGTGTCATCAGCTCACCTGCCTATCTTCCCCAGGCTTGATGAAGTCACCAGAAATTCAACCCGGGTGCCCTGGGCCACCCGGAGCCTCCGCCTCCGCCTTCCCCCTTCCCTCCCCTCTTCCCAACTTTCAGTTTCTGTTCAGATCCTGGGTGCCACGGGGCGGGGGGGGGGGGGGGGGGGGGGGGGCGGAGGCAGCCGAAGGGGTAGAATGTGGATTGCTTACAACTTTCCAACCAAAATTCCCCTCTTCCAGGGGAGTCCCTTTAAAAGGGAAACTGAAACCCTGTCCACCTCCAGTCCCCAGTCCCACCCCTTCCTCTCCACACTGTTTGGGTCCCTCACTTCTTCCATTCAGCCTCTTCCTCCAAATGATCTGGTCCCACCTTGCAGCTTTGTGACCCCTCCCCTTGCTTGGCCTCCCAAGGCGCACCCTGTAAAATGAGGACACTGAGTGCCACCTGAGGCTGTAGGGTTCAGCGGGGTGTTTTAGGGTTGAGACAATTGTAGTGACGAAGCATCATGTCCTAGCTGTGTGGCTGGAGACCTGCTCTGAGCCTCAGTGTCCTCATCCGCAAAGTGGGAATGATAATAGCCAGGCCTGGGGTAATTGTGCAGTAAATGAGCCGGTGCCAGCAAGCGAAACCCTTCTACCCATCACCTGAGGCACAGAGCAGAAAGGAAGCAGTCAGCAACATTCACAGGTGCCACCGAGTGAAATGCTGGGCAAGAAGGAGGCACCAACTTGGCATTCAACAATGTGCCCATTCCCTTCCCGGCCTGGGGGAAGGTGGAGGCAGGAGGCCAGGAGGCCCCTGAGACGACCTTGCATCCCCTCCCTCAACATTCTTCTGGGGGCAGTGGTAGAAGGACCCCCCGGGCTGTTCTAAGGATGCTGAATTATTCAGAGGGAGATTTATTTGGCTCAATCAATTCCTTATATGGTAAAGGAGTCTGTCTCTGATTCTCAACTTCTCTTCCTGCAACCCAAGAATTGTCCCATTGGGATCTTCTCTTAGTGACTTTTCCTAGAAAGACATGTTAGGAAGTCCCCCTCTGATACATCTGTCTGTCCCCTCCAAGCCTCTCCTCAAATTCTCCTTCGCTCCTGTCTACCCAGGTGTCCTGATATGCTGGTGGCCCTCCCTGAGCACTCCAGGTCACGCCTCAGAGAGATCAAGCTTGCCTCCTATCTCCTCCCTTTTTCTCTGGCTCACTGGACTTCGACTCTATTGGCTTTTCAGCTCCTCAGTGTTGAGCTTCCCCTGCCTCAGGGCCTTTGAACATGCTGTTTCCTCTGCCTAGATTGCCTCTCTCCACTTCCCTACTTACTGAATTTCTACTCTTCTCTCTCTCTCTCTTTTTAAAGATTTTATTTATTTATTTGACAGACAGAGATCACAAGTAGGCAGAGAGGCAGGCAGAGAGAGAAGAGGAAGCAGAGCAGAGAGCCAGATGTGGGGCTCCATCCCAGGACCTGAGATTATGACCAGAGCCGAAGGAAGAGGCTTTAACCCACTGAGCCACCCAGCCACCCCCACTCTCTTTTTTAAGGTGTTATTTATTTGAGACAGAGAGTGAGGGAGAGAGAGAGAGAGAGAGGGAGAGAGACCATGAGTGGGGGTGGGGAGTGGGAACAGCAGAGGGACAGGGAGAAGCAGACTCCCCTCTGAGCAGGGTCTTGACACGGGGCTTGATAAGGGGCTCAATTCGGGGCTCGATCCCCGAGACTCCAGGATCATGACCTGAGCCCAAGGCAGATGCTTAACTGACGGAACCACCCAGGCACCCCTCTACTCTTCTCTTAAAACCCAAATCAAACCACTCCTGAGGACCTCCAGGTAGAGAGGCTCTCCCCACCACATACTCTATAGCTCTGGGCTTAGGGCTCTCACTACTCTGTTGCCCAAGATGGGAACCTGACAACTGCCCCCCTCAGCTCATCATCCCCCTTCCTCCACCTCCAGGATGGCGGCCCTTCTCACCTGTGCCAGGGGCCTGCACCACAGCTGCCTTCCCGTGACCTTCTGTCCCACATCCAGCCTCTCTAGCTGCTCTCCTTTGCCTTGGGGCCGCTTTCCAGTAGAGGGTGCCCAATAAATAATTCTTGGCTGATGGAGTAAATGTGCTGAGGAAGGCAGAAGGAATGAAAGGGATGTCAAAATCAAACATGTCCCCTTGGTTTGAAACCTTTCTGTGGCTTCCTACTGCCCTCGGGGTGTCTGTCTCTTATACTGAAGGTTTCACCCTCAGTGCCCAGGACACAGTCCGGACTGCCCACCAAACTATAACCTTGCTCTCCCTGCCATTACACAGGGAGTCCCTCAACTTGGTCTGTCCCTTGGCCAGGCAGTAGGGAGACACTGGGTGGTTGCAGTCACCCAGGCAAGATACGATGGGGACCTGAACTAAAGGTACAGAGCGCAGCCCACACCAGCATTTCCAAGCTGCACCTGTCGCCAGCGCGGGGGCTTCCACATGTAGCTTTGGAGTCAACGTCTGAGATGCCCGTTAGAGGCCCCGGGGACAGATCAGGCTCCCAGATGGGTCCATGAGCCTGCACTTCAGAGTTTGGGGTGTCCCAGATTTTTTTTTTTTTTAAGATTTTATGTATTTATTTGACAGAGAGAAATCACAAGTAGATGGAGAGGCAGGCAGAGTGAGAGAGGGAAGCAGGCTCCCCGCTGAGCAGAGAGCCTGATGCGGGACTCGATCCCAGGACCCTTGGGATGGCTGATGAGATCATGACCCGAGCCGAAGGCAGCGGCTTAACCCACTGAGCCACCCAGGCGCCCCTGGGGTGTCCCAGATTTGAACAGGACTAGATGGATAGATGGAATTCACCAGAGAAGGAGTGGCTCGAGAAGGCAGCTCCAGAGGCTCAACAACATTTCGACTCTGGGAGGGGAGCTAGTGGGGGCAGCTGACGGTCAGTGAGAAAGGAGGAGGTCCAGGGGTGGGGGTGTCCTGGAGGCCGAGGGAAGCAATGGTTTCCAAAAGGAATGAGTGGCCCACCATGTCAAATGCTGCTGAAGAGGGGGAGGAAGATGGAGGGAGAGCGGTGTGAGCGGTGTTCAGGGGGCAGAAGAGGCGGGACTTAGGGAAGGACTAAGGACTGAGGGAGCTAGTGCATGAGGGAGAACTGAGCACGATGCCCAGGGAGGGCCCAGCTCAGGCAATGGGGGGAAGGAGGTGCCAAGCCGCACACGGGAGGAGTGGTGGGTACACATGGAAATGGAGAGGTCAGTTTGGGACAGGCTGAGGTGGGGTGACTTTGGAATGTCATTAGGATCAATGGGTCTAGAGCAATCAGTGTTGGAGAGTAAGATGTGTGTGTGTGTGTGTGTGTGTGTGTGTGTGTGTGTATGTGTGTGTAAGTCTATACGCTGCTGACAATCAAAGTCTCTGTCTCGGGGTGCCTGGGTGGCTCAGTGGGTTAAAGCCTCTGCCTTGGGGCACCTGGGTGGCTCAGTGGTTTGGGCTGCTGCCTTCGGCTCGGGTCATGATCTTGGGGTCCTGGGATCGAGCCCCGCATCGGGCTCTCTGCTCCGCAGGAAGCCTGCTTCCCTCTCTCTCTCTCTCTCTCTCTGCCTGCCTCTCTGCCTACTTGTGATCTCTGTCTGTCAAATAAATAAATAAAATATTAAAAAAAAAAAAAAAGCCTCTGCCTTCGGCTCGGGTCATGATCCCAGGGTCCTGGGATCGAGCCCCATATCGGGCTCTCTGCTCAGCGGAGAGCCTGCTTCCCTCTCTCTCTCTGCCTCCCTCTCTGCCTACTTGTGATCTCTCTCTGTCAAATAAATAAAACATTTAAACAATAAAAAAAAAGTCTCTGTCTCTAGCCTAGATCTCTCCAGGACTCCAGCTATCCTTGGAGATTACTCTGGATGGCCCACAAGGACCTACAACAGCAGGAAAATAGGCCCCGTGGACTAGAAGGGACGAAGCTGTTGGCGGGAAAACCAGGGAGAGACAGGTCCAGATGAAAGCGATAGTGGCTGGGATGAAATGAGGCCAGAAGGCAGAGGAGAAGACAAAGTCCAGAGATGTTCAGGGAGCAGAGAGCTCCAGAGACAGGGACTGGGTCCCATGTGGAGGGAGAGGGGTTGAAGGTAGAAGGGGGATGCTTCTAGAAGTCTGCTCCTATGAGGAGCTGGAGTGGGGCTCCTCTGTTGTTACCTGTTTATGTGACTGAAGCCCCCACAAAGGGCATGGATGAGCCATCCATAGGCCTCATGAGATGGGGAAGGGGGCTGCTGTTGGCCACTGAATAACCGAGTTAGGGTAACCCCCCAAAGACTCCCTCATCTAGCCATCAGTACCTTCTGCCAGATCTTTGTAGGGAGGCTTGGACAGGATCCACTCCTGGCCTCAGCCTCAGGTAGAAGCTGGGAGAGTGTGTAAGAGGGAGCCCAGGGACAGGTGCCCTGAGGCCTTGGACCTGGGTGAGGGCCAGAGACTACTCACTGCTCACCAGCATCGACTCTGAATCCCCGGCTCTAGACCTGGAGATGTCATGAGGGGACCATGTCCCTTCCTTGCTTCCTGTCCATGGATTCCAACCTCCTCCTGGAGAATGTCCAACCCCTTGCTTTGGTGTTCAAGGTCTTGGAAGCTCCAGGCCCAGTTAGCTTCATTTTAGGCAGAGCCCTGGTGGCTGCCCTTCTCACAGTTACCTCAATGCGATGATCATTTCAGCCTATAAACGACCCAGCCTTTCTCCATGCTGCCCATTCAGCCTGGAGGGCTATTCCCGGTGTGTGCCTACCCAGTGTCTGCCCTCAAGGATCCCCTCCTGAGGTCTTTCCTGACCTACCAGAGGACTCACTGTGCCCCCCAAACAAACTAACGGCACCCTCCCTCCCGTGGCACTTCACTGAGCTGGACTATGTCTCTGCTTTCCTCCTGCTATGGCGCTGTGAGAGTCTGGAGAGCAGGAGCCGGGCCGGTTCCTCCATTCTTCCCCGTTGAGGGGGCCCCAGGGTGGGGGAGGGGCAGAGACGGGGGCAGTGGAAAGGTCAGGAGTGACAGCTCTCCCAGCCCTGAGGGTTCAGTCTAACTCAGCGTATGGGTGAACGGGGAGAATCAAAATGATCACCCCAAAGAAGAGAGAGGCGAAAACGGCTTTATTTGGGCTGTGAAGGGCGGAAATATGGAGATCCCAGGGGAGAGACCAATGGCGGAGAATCTTCCCCACAGAGAGAGATGCGGGAGTTTGCGGTGCTCCGAGAACACCTCCCTGCTCATCCTGGCCTGGCTCCAGTCAGCCTTGGGACCATGATGCGATGAACCTGAAGCCTGTCTCCCCGGATCCCTGGAAGGCAGACATCCATGAGTCTCCTCTGGAACCTTTAGGCAGAGTGTGTGTAGCTGGGCACCCCACACTGCCTGGGGTCACACACAGCTCTGTCACCAACTAGTGGGTGTCCTTGGGCAGGTCATGTAACGGCTTGGAGCCTCAGTCTTCTCCTGAGGACAGTGGAAATAACAGCGGTACCCACCCCGAAGGTTTGTGATTAAGTCTTGAAAAAGAAAAGGCACGCAAAGTTTTAGCACACTACCTGGCAGAGAGTAAATGAGCAATACCTATTAGTTGTTATGATGATTACTGTTTTGTCAGGACATCTGGGTTCTGATCCCAGTTCTGCACCATTTCTCTCTCTGGGCCTGCCTGAGTTTCTGTCCGTAAAATGGGGTGTTGAAGGACTAAGTGAGAAAATGGATGTGGCAGAGGCTTCCAAGATGAGTGATCACCCTGCCCCTCTCAGGTTCACCTCCCTGGGGCTGCACGGGGGTGATTACCCCCACTCTGTCAGGTCTTTACTGGGCTCTGTCCAGGCAGGACTTCTCTGCCCACAAGCAGAATGAGAGGAAGGACTGTGGTTAGATAGCATGAAGGACTTCCTGCCGGGCTACAGGATGCTAACCCTGGAAAGGAGCCAGAGGTCGTGGGACTGAGGCTGCTGGGGAGAGGGCCTGCTTCCAGGGGAATGGCCAGGCCAGGCTAGGCTAATGAGGCCAGAGTAGCCCAGAGGGTGAATCAGATCAGCAGTGACCTCACTTCCAGACAGCCCGGAGGGGCCCTGTTTAAACGTGCCTTTCGATTCTCAAGATCACAGAGAATCAGAGACACAGCAGCAGGGCTACTCCAGGGCAGACGGCCAGAGGCGAGGGGCCACGTACCAGACATAGGCTGTTCCCTCCACTCAGAACACTCTTCCCAGAATCTAGAGTGGCTGACCCTTCATCCTTTGAGCCTTGTTACCTCCTCAGGCAGGACTTGACCAACCCATGCATTCACTCAACATTTACTGAACCTCTATTACGAGTCAGGCACTGCTGTAGACAAGACAAAGTCCCTGCCCACTCCATATAAAGTAGCATGTGGCCCACCCTATTCTTCTCAAACCCAGCGCACTGTTTATCTCTGACTTCTTTCTATTGTTTCTCTAACCAGAATGTAAGCCCCATGAGGGTAGGGACTTGGATAGCTTGTTTTACCAATGTGAACCTGATGACAGGGTATAAACCTGGCACAAACTAAAATAGGCCTTTGATAAGTATCTGTTGAATAAATAAGTGGACATAGAGATTAGAGACAGATAGACACCCAGAGAAACAGTCACGCTCAGAGGCAGAGTCAGACATTCAGAGAAACACACAGGATGACTGCCACAACTGTGACTTCAAGGCCACCCAAGCCTTCCTTTCTCAGGTCATTCAGCTTGGTTGCTAGGTAGGAACTTTGTTTGGAACTCTATTTTACTTTATGCTTATGATTATGATTATTTTTAAAAGATTTTATTTATTCATTTGCCGCAGAGAGAGAGTGCACAAGCAGGGGGAGCAGCAGGCAAAGTGAGAGGGAGAAGCAGGCTCCCTGCTGAGCAGGGTGCCTGATGTAGGGCTAGATCCCAGGATGTTGGGATCATGCATGACCTGAGCCCAAGACAGCCGCTTAGCTGACTGAGCCACCCAGGCGTCCCTATTATTATTATTATAAAGTAATCTCCGTGGCCAACGTGGGACTCAAATTCAGGACTCTGAGATCAAGAGCTGCATACTCTACCGGTTGAGCCCGCCTGGCACCCCTATATTATTTTACCTTTTGAGGTCCCCTCTGATGAACAGAAATTTTAATATAGTCAAATCTGTCAATCTTGTAAAAACTCTTCCTGGCGGTCAAAGAAAGGAAGGGATGAATAACCCACAGAGTCCCACAGCTGGCCCGAGGGGTCCTCCCCACCGCCGATCAGCCCCTCCAGGTACTGGAGTCTGAGAAGCTGGGCTGCGGAGGTCCCATCGGTACCTTGCCCTTCCCCCAACCATCTCCGCTAGGCCCCGCCCCTGGAGCCCCGCCTCCTCCTCCTCCTCTATCGGCCGCGCCCTCTTTTGGCTCCGCCCCTCACCAGATCTCACGGGCGCAGGGGTACTAGATGTCTCTTCCTCTTGCCCAGGAATTGGTAGTTAATATTCTGCCATCGGTGCTTCCACCTAGAGGGAGGGAAAATTGGGCAGACAGAATGGGGGCAAGGCTCCGCCCCCGTCCACGCCCATTTCGCCTAGCCCCGCCCCTTCCTTCCACTCTCTGCAGCCTCAGGCCCCGCCCCTCCCACCCAATTTCGCCCCCTCCTCCTGCTCCCAGGCACCGTCAAGCCTATTCTATCCAATCCCTGACCGGCCCTGGGCTCTGGGGATTCGCCCCTCCGTCACAGGCCACGCCCCTCCCGCCCCCTCCAGGACCTCCGCCCCGCTCCGCGCGCTCACATGAGGCGCGGACGCGCGCCGTAGCAGCTGGGCCAGCGCGCGGAGGGGACGTCGGCCAAGCTGGTGGCCCCCGGCAGCAGCAGCAGGTTGCGCGTCGGCCAGCGCCAGGCGGCGCCCGGCGGGCGGCGGCGCTGCGGGCTCAGCCAGTAGTCACCCAGGCTGCGGCGGGAGGCGGGCGCCGGCAAGGCCGGGCCCCGGCAGCCCCAGAAACACAACTCCTGGTCCAGGCGGTGCGGGGGCGTGGCCCGAGGCCGCCTGCGGGAGAGACGGGGCAGCGGTCACCTCGGAGCACCACGGGCGGGTAGAAGGGGGCCGCCTCGGATCCGAAGCGGCGAGGCCTGCGTCGGAGTCACTCTTGGTGGAGGGACTCTTTAGGAGGACAGGGAAGGGCACTGGAGGGCCTAAAGGGGTCCTCGGCCCGGATGTCATCTCCCCCAGCTGCTGGACCAGGCCCCTTTATGCCGCCGGCGCCCTCCCCGGGGCCCCCCTCACCGGGACAGAAGAAAATTCACCACGAAGTGGGCAGTCTCGGTGAACAGCATGGCGTCCAGCCGGCCCGGCCCGACTTCGACTTCTTAAATACCCGCCGGGGTGTGTGTGGGGGCGGGGAGGCCTGAAAACCCATAGTCCCCCCGGGACAGCCAGCCGTTTTTAGCAGGAGGCATCAGTGGGCAGAACGGGGTGGGGGTAGTACCAGGCCCTTTGGCATGTGGGGTCTAGTCCGTGGTCTGACCTCATCAGCCGTTTTAGTGGGAGGGGGCCAGGCACCAGATTTTGAGATCTCCTGAGACACTACCACTCCCCACCTTCCCACCCTCCCCACCCCAGTCCCCAGGACCAAGGACGGTAAAGGCGGCAGCAAGAGGGGGCCAAGGGCAGTAAGGTCAGCTGCAGGTTAGATAAACCTTACCCGTGGCCGTGCTCAGGCAGAACCCACACCTTAAAAGGTGGCCCGCCTCCCCAGGCAAAAGATCCCCCCCCACCTATGCCTCCCAAGGATCTCTTACAAGAGCTTTTTTCCTTACCTCAGGGCACTTTCAAATGTGAGAGGCGGCCACCTCTAGTTTAGGAGTTCTTATCTAGAGACAAAATATGAATGAACTTCTGGGGAATCCAGGACCCCCTAAACTGTCTCAAAGTTACAAATACACATATATTTCTGGAAAGAATCTGGAAAGGATCTCTGACAGAATCACACTGCCGGTCCAAGAAAAAGCTAGAAGCTCTTGATCTGGTCTAACACACTTGCTTGGGAGAAGGGGAAACTGAGGTTTAGAGAGTGGTTGAGAAAAGCCAAAAGTAAAACCCAGCTTTCATACAACTCTGCCCACCCCTCCAGGAGGTGAGACAACCCCCTGTGCCCTCCTTCTGAGTGGAGCATGGGGTTCAGGGCTCAGCTCAGGGCTTAGAGCCCAGGCTGGGCCCTGCTCCCCGACCCCCTGGGATCTAGAGGAACTCGCTGGCCCAGCTCCCTTTCCCACACTGCCAATTTGGGCTATTTCCCCCCCAGTGACTCACACTGGCTGCTGGGGAGAGTGGGCAGCTGTTCCGTGCCCCCAGGGCCCAATACAGGCCCTGACTTGCCCCCCAATTGTGTGGCCATATTTGGGGATTTAATCTCTTGTTTTCCCTCCTTAGGGAATCTCCCTCCCCTCATCCCTTCCTCTTTTTCCTATCTCCAACCTCTCCCTCCCTGATGGCTCCTTCCCAGCAGCAAACAAACAGGCTCTAGTCTTCTCTATCTTTGAAAAAGAAGAAAGCCTTCCCTCAACCCTATGTCCTTCTCCAGCTCCCCTTCACAGCCAACATTCTTGAAAGAGTTGTGTACACATGCTGTTTCCACTTCCTCACTCAGCCCCAGCAATCTGGCTTCCTCCCACACCATTCCACAGTAACAGCTCTGCTCCTCAAGGTCATCACTGACCTCCTTGTTGCTAAAGCCAAGGGATGGTCCTGAGTCTTTATCTAACTTGACCCCTTAGCAGCGGCTCACTTCGATACAAATTCTTCCTGCTTGAAATACTTCTGTGTCCTTTTTTTTTCTGGACTTTGTGCACTCTTCATTTTCCTGCGATCGTACTGGCTGCCGCCACATGGCAAATTTCTCATCCTTTGCTCACTGCCTAATCATGGCCCAAGGAAATCTCGTTGGTTCCCAGGCCTTGGGGATCTGCCTCTGTTAGAGACTCACTTCTCACTTTGAGCCTCCTTCTGTCTTCTCTGCCCCACACCAGTCTCCTGGCACCCCTCCTACCTCCCTCCTCCAGATGTCCCACCTCCCGGGAAATATGCCCCACACCTACCCTTCCTTCCATCCAGGTTCCCTAGCTTGGCCGTTTCCTCAGTTACCAGAACCAAAAATCTGGGTTTTGTTGTAGGAGCTTCTCTCTCTTTTCATATTGAAGCAGCTATGAAATCCTATCCTCTCCAGAACATTTAGTTTTTTTTTTTTTTTAAAGATTATATTTATTTATTTGAGAGAGAGAGAGAGCTCGCACAATGGGAGGAGTGGCGGAGGCCGAGAGAGAGAGAGAGAGAGAGAGAGAGAGAATCTCAAGCAGTCCCTTTCCATTCACCGCCCCCCCCCGGGACATGGAGCCAGACTGACTTGGGGCTCAGTCCCACCACCCTGAGATCACAACCTGAGCTGAAATCAAGAGTCTGACGCTTTATCAACTGAGCCACCCAGGCGCCCGCCCTGGACATTTTAAAAATGCCATAGCTTCTCTCCATTTCCACAGCCAGTGAGTGCCTGTCCAAAGCCCCCTCACCTTTCACCTGGGCCCCTGCAGCCGCTGCCTGACTTGAATCTGTAGCCACTCTCTATCCCTAACGTGGTCTGTTCCCACAAAGCAGCCAGGATTGTCTTTCCAAAATATGAGTTTGTTCCTCTGCACAGTGTCTTCAGCACCAAGTTTACCCTTGGCATCTACCAGTACCGGTGCCAGGGATATTCCCCTCATGTCCTTGCCTGGGTCACTGCTGCTTGTCTCAGCTCCAGCTTGTCTCTGTTTGTCCTTTGGGGAACCATTCCGGGCCTCCTAGCTAGCTCTGCTGTTAACTTCTCTTCCCAGCACTGGGGCCTCTCCTCTGTGGCCTTCTCAAGCGTTGTCTAGCTAGTCTAATCTGTAGACCTTCTCCCAACTCCTGAGCCCTGCCACTCGAGGCCCCTGGGGTGTCAGGAAGAACCTGACAGAGGCCCTGCCCTCAGTGAGTCCCCAGTGTGGTGGGGAAGGCAGACATTCACTGGGGAGCAAGGTATGTCTGAGTACACAGTGGGACAAGCAGGTGCTAGGAGAGGGGAAGGTCAGGTGGTCTGAGGAGCCTTCTGCGAGAAGGGACAACTGGGGGAGGTTGGAAGGGTAAGTGGGTTGGGAGAGAGGCTGCTCCAGGCAGAAGGAGCGACATGCTGAAAGTGGAAGAATGTTACCTGCATCGCTGGGGGATGTCTGGTGTGGCTCGATAAGTGATGCAAAGAAGCCATTTGATGAGTCCTAAATAGGATAATGGTATGGCTGGGTTTGTGGTCTTCATAAATAACTCTGGACTTGGGAATGACGGGTCCCTGTGGGGCAAACGGTCTCTGGTTGCCTGGAAAGAAGGTGAGGGCAGAGACAGGGAACAAGAATATTTGTGTTGGCTTCACCCTGGAGAGTGGGTGGGGAGAGGCCCGCAGGTGCTGGGACACCGGTATCCCTGTGGTGTCCAACCCTCTGACCTAGCTGGTGTCTGGTTGCCTGATGTCTTCCCTTGGGCCCTCATCCAGCCTTTTCCCTGGAAGAGCAGGTGGAGGCCCGAGAGGCAGCAGGCTGCTGTGAGGGCCTCGGAGGAGGCAGAGGGGAGGAGAAGGGGAAGTTGGGCCAGAGTCCGGATGTGACGGGGTTTCAGGGAAAGTGGCATTTGGGGTTTCCTCAGAGTCTGGAAATTCCACTCTTTCTGGTTCCCCTTGAGGACCACCCCCCACACCGCCTCCTGTTCTGAGGTGCTCCAACTCAGGAGTCAGTTGGAGTCTTCCCTGGAAGACCTCTCTAGGCTTTCTAGGGGCTGTGAGTCTCTGTCTGAAGGGTCGCATCTGTGATGGATCCCAGGACTCAACAGTCCCTAATGTCAGCACCCATTTTCCATGAGCTGGCCCAGTGCCCATGACCCATGACCCCTTGTAGTCCTCACACTAGTCCTAGGAGGCATGTAGCTTACTTATCCCCGTTGTACAAGGAGACTTCCAGGGCTTAAGGAACTTGCTAAAATTCCCACAGCTTAAATTTGAATGAAGATTTGACTGACATCAGAGGCTGCTTTTAACTCTGTGCTATATTAAGCCCGTCGACCCCCTGGTTGATTGGCTCAGTAAGGGAAGGAGGCTTTGTGGGGTATTTGCTTATGGTTGGGGTGGCTGTCCCCCCCCCCCCATCAAGCAACGGGAAAGGGTAGTACTGACGTCAATTGTTGCCATGACGATACAGCAACCTTTTCCCTGCCATCTCCATGGTAACCTGGGGGTCCATCTGTACTTCGCCCCCTCCTTCTAAAAGGGGGTCCTTTAGGGAGGGGCTAGCTAATAAGGTATCTGAGAGGCAAGTCAGGGGAAGCCGTAATTGGAGTATGCCCCTTTTCCCAGGTCCCTCCCTATTCTTTGGGCCCAGAGAATAAGGTTGGGCTCAGGGAGTCCTGCCTTAGGGTCTGGGGGCAGCTTTACCCTTAAGGGTGAGGGAGGAAGCTCTCTCTTTCCTACTTGGTGATTCCCCTGGAAATGCCCCCCAACCAAGATCCTAGGCTCACAAACGGAAAAGCTGGGAACTGGCAGAGAGAGGCAAGAGGGATTCCCCAGCCCTCTCCAAGGCTGGACCTCACCCAGGCCCAGGGGACATGACTGGCTGGCTCTCTGCTGCCCCTCAAAGCCAGAGGTAGGAGCAGCAGCAGCCTTTCTTGCTCCAGCGCTGTCTGTGCCCCAGACTCCTGCCTGGTGCGGGAGATGCACTCAGACTTCCAGCAGGTGTCATTAGCCCCATTTCACAGATTTGGAAATGGAGACTCAGAGAGGCTAAGTAACGAGACCAAGTTTGCACAGTTAGAAAATTGCAGAGTCGGGGACGCCTGGGGGGCTCAGTTGGTTAAGCGACTGCCTTCAGCTCAGGTCATGATCCTGGAGTCCGGGATCGAGTCCGCATCAGGCTCCCTGCTCAGCAGGGAGTCTGCTTCTCCCTTTGACCCTCCCCTTTCTCAAGCTCTCTCTCTTTCTCTCTCAAATAAATAAAATCTTAAAAAAAAAATTGCAGAGTCGGGACTCAAATCTAAGAATTCAGGCCAGTGACTTTTCCGGGGGACAAAGGAAGAAATGATAACAGGATGGACAAGGGGAAAAGAAATCGGTGAGCGTGCGTGTCAGGTTGGAGCGTGTCATGCTGTCACCTGTAGAGCGAAGCTCAAACCCAAGCCTCCTTGGTCCAGCTTCTCTTCGGTTAGGTTCTTCGTCAGATCCCCTGAATTCTGAGCTCTGCCAGGGCCAGGGATCTGTCAGATTCAAGTCTAGGTTCTCAGCACCTGGTGTAGCCCATATGGGTAGGTGTTGGAAAAAGGTGATTGAACTGATTTCTTGGAACGCCCCTGCACTTTCCAGACTTCAGGCCTTTGCGCACAATATTCCCTCCACTTAGTGGAACTAACTGGCCCCAGGGTCTGACCCCTCCAGGCATGGTGTCTGTAATGTTTGCCTCACTGACTATCCAAACATATGGGGGATGGCTGGCAGTCAGTCTTTTTTTTTTTTTTTTTCTTTTTTTAAAAGGTTTTATTTATTTTAGGGAGAATGAGAGAGCTGGCGGGGAGTGGAGGTGGGGGAAGCGTGGAGCCCAATGTGGGGCTTGATCCAATGACCTGAGATCATGGTCTGAGCATAAACCAAGAGTCAGACACTCAGCTCAACCAAATCATGCAGACACCCCCCTTTTTTTAAAGTGTATGTGTTTAAGTAAGCTCTACACCCAACGTGGGGCTCGAATTTACCACCCTGACATCAAGAGTTGCATGCTTTTCCAACTGAGTCAGCCAGGCAGCCCCCCAGTTTTTTTAAACTAGTAAGGAAGGAACTTGCTGAAGTGAGGTCTTCTGCCCGCTAGGCTGTATGAGTCCGTGAGGGCCAGTGCCCGTGTCCTTCAAGTTCACTGCTGAATCCCCAGTGCCCTGCATGGGCCTGGTGGATGGACTTGTACTAACTGAGGTAGGGAGAGCCCAAATGAGAACCCAGTGGCCTGACTCCTTTCACACTGTCCAAGGCTTCTCATTGCCATGGAACAGAATAGCCACCCTGGCCCCTGCCACTGTCTGTCTCTCTCTCTGGGCTTCTTTTCCTCTCAGGGATACTGAATCTTTACATAAGCTCTCTCTTCTCCTGGAATATGTGTTTTGTTTTGTTTTGTTTTGTTTTGCATTTCTTCCCATTGTTTTCTGGTGATGCTGTCCATCACCTGGCCATGCTTCCACCTCAAGGGCAGGTTCTGCTGGCCCAGCTGGATCAGTTACAGTCTCGCATTTCCCTGAAGATGGTAATTGGCCAAAACAGTGTGCATGCGACTTAAATGAAGGGCCAATCACTGCCCTTCCCAAGGTCAGATAAACTGAGGCTGGGAGAAAGCACGTCTCCCTTCTACTGCAGATTTCCAAATTGCCACAGCCATGTTCCCTGCCCAGAGGAGATAATCAGGGATAAGAGATGAACAAAGGAGCAGTCCTGGTGGGCCCAGCAGACACTTTGGTTTCTACAGTTCTTCCTTTGAGCTTAGGTATCTGGAAAGCTTTTATTCTTCCCAGCCACTGGAAACAACCAATTCTTTTTTTGGCATAAGTTAACTTCATTTGTTTGTAAAGGAGAGACCTTACCAATACAGAGGCCAATAATTTTTTCTCTCTAAACTTACAGTGGTCTTGTAAGAAGGGGGGTGACTGTTTACAGGAAGGCCCCCTTCTAGCACAGCTCAGTGCGGGTTATGCCGAGTAGGGCCTGCCTGGCTGGAGTTTGATGGGGATGGAAACAGCTAGATTACTGCACTTAATAGAGTGAACCGAGAACCCCGGGGGCTCTCTAAGAATGGAGGAGGTGGGGACTAAGGAGGAGAGAGAAGTCAGCACTGTGGCCTGAAGCCACGGATTCTTCTGGTGGGTGAAAGGGAAAGAGAAGCATGGGAAGACTTTCCAACACCAGGGTGTTTGAAGGACCAGGCACTGAGTGGTCGTCTAAAATCCTCACTTTGAGGGCGCCTGGGTGGCTCAGTGGGTTAAGCCGCTGCCTTCGGCTCAGGTCATGATCTCAGGGTCCTGGGATCGAGTCCCGCATCGGGCTCTCTGCTCAGCAGGGAGCCTGCTTCCTCCTCTCTCTCTCTCTCTGCCTGCCTCTCTGCCTACTTGTGATCTCTCTCTGTCAAATAAATAAAAATAAAAAAAAATCTTAAAAAAAAATAAAAAAAAAATAAAATCCTCACTTTGAAGTAGACCCTTTATTGGCAAACATCCTTTCCTCTTTTTTTTTTTTCTTTTTAATATATTTTTTTATTTTACTTTTTTAAAGTTTTAAATTCCAGTTAGTTAACATAGTGTAATATTAATTTCAGGTGTACATTATAGTGACCTCTTCTCCTCTTTTAATGAGTCTCCTAAGTTTGGGACTGCCTGGGAGAGAATTAAGGTGGAAACTGAGAATGGTGGTCCTTTTGGGTGAGTGTGGGATTTTGAAGTACTCTAGGGAGGGCTGGGAATTCTACTCCATGTGGATTAGGGGTGTTAGGTCCTTTGCTTTTAGATTTCAGGGGACAGGAGAGAGTGAACCTGACCTCTGGGTTATGTGTATTTCCCCCCCAATATTAAAATAATACAGACTCATTAAAAAACAAAACTGGAAAGTGGAAAATACTTGTTCAGCTAAATGCTATACTTCCAGGCATTACTTGGGTCATGGATGGATTTTAGAGTATTAAGTCTGAGGACACTGAGAAGTGTGCTAGCCTATCAACCATCATCTGTGGGAGCCTGGGCAAGTGTCTCAAGGTTCTGTTCCCTCGCCTATAAAAGGGGAATGAGAAATCAAGGTGTTTCAAACGACTTCTCTCCCAATCTTTTTCTGGTTCCACGACTCCTAGGAGAAATCAGGCTCTAGATGGCCCCTAACCTGAGCCGCCCAGGGTCACAGAACAGCAGGTAGCAAACTCTAATTCCAACTCGGGAGCATTAAATGGGCGGGTGTGGTTGGCCATTCTCTTTATTCTGAGTTGTCTGTCCAGCCCATCCAGTCGGGAGCTTCGCTGGACCCCCGGAATCTAGCACAGCTATGCGGATTGCATTGGAAAACCCAGGAGAAGGATGAGGAGAAGGATGAGGCCAGGGGCTGAGGGGAAAGATAATCCTGGAAGGGGTCAGGATCAGTAAGAAGTTGGGTGGAGGGCGTTTGGGCCGACGGGGAGGGCTGGCCTCTAGGGCTAGGTCCGAGGGAGGAGGCCGCCAAGAGGAAGGAGCTGTTGGATGGGGCGGAGCAGTTTGCGGACCGATGGACGGGACAGACATACACGGCCAGCCCGGAGTGGAAAGAACAGTTTATGCTGTGCTTTATTAAAATGTGCATCATTCTTTTATTTTAAAATGTGCATCATTGTCTCGTGCTCGGCGCGCGCGACCTCAGCGTGGTGGCCCGCTGTGGGCCTCGTCCCCGCCCGGCTCCCGCGGAGCCGCCGTGCGCAGGCGCACTCAGGTGGCGCGGGCCCGGGGGCTCCCGCCCATGGCCAGGTAGACGTCGATGGGCACGTGCAGCAGCGTCAGGCAGTGGCAGCCCGGGCAGCGTCGAAGCGGCCTGAGGAAAACGGGGCCCCGCCTCTGCTGTTGGGAACGCGCCTGGGGACTGCACCCGGGCCAACCCGCCCCCACGGGGGTTCCGCGGTGGCGGAGGGTGGGGGAGGCCCTGACGCTGGGACGGGGTTATGGGCAGGGAAAGCCTGGACGCAGGCGGTCCGGAGCCCCCGCACAGCGGGGACGGTCGGGGCGGCGGGGAGGCGGGGGGGCGACGGGGAGGGCGCCGGCCTCACCTGACCGGGTTGTGCTCCGTGGCCACCGGCTCCGGGCTGTCCTGGGACTCGGGGGCGGCGGCAAGGCCAGGGGAGTCTCCGGCCTCAATGGGGAATCTTCGACCCTGCGGGGGCTCCTGGGCACTCATGTCCAGGCCCCGGGGCGCTCTGCGAGGGGAGGGGCAGTCAGGCCGCTCCTGGGCCGCCGGGCGCCCCCTGCCCACGCCCGCCCCCTGGGCCGTTGCTCACCTGCCGGAGGCCGAGGCCGGTCCCAGGCTGGAAGCAGCTGCCGGACCCCTGGCCGCGGGAGGACGCTCCGGTCCAGGCGGAGCCCGGCAGGTGTCTGCGGCGCGCCGCGCCCCGGGCATCGAGGGGGCGGGCTGCATTGTGACCCGGGCGGCGGCGCGCTGACCTCACAGAGCCCGTTCCTCTCGCGGGGAACCACCCTCCCTCCCACCCCCATCGACTCGGGAGGCCCGGCACTCAGTGCGGCCGCGAGCCGGGGCTGGAGGGCTCTGGCCATGGCGCCTCCGCACTGGGTCGGGCCGACCCCCGGCAGCCCGATGGGGGCGCAGGAGGCGGCTGCAAGCAGCCGCGAGGTGGCGTCCACGAAAAGAAGCCGCTCATTCTGGGCAGCGCGCAGACGCCCCCGAGCGCCCCGGGGCGGGATGCGACTCCCTGCCCGCCTGGGGGACGGGGGCACCGGCGCGGCGAGGACTTAACTTGTGGTGGGTTTGGTGGTGGTGATGGTGAGGGCAGGTAAGGGCACTGACAATTTTGGCCAAGGGTCACACAGCATTTACATCACAATTGGGCCGGAGTTTTAAAATGTCTGGCCCTCTCCCTCCCCACCACCCGTGGCTGCTGTGTTCAGACGGAGAATGTTCTAGCGCTGGGGGCGGCTGCGCATGAAGTCCTTGGGGGGAAAAGGAGCAGGCCAAGGGCGATGGTGGAGTAGAGCTGCCTCACCGAGGCAGCATGAGCTGAGAGGGTGATAGGAAGGAAGGAGGCGCTAGACAGCATGGAGGACTTTCTGCTCTCCAGTGGGTACCAGCTGGGCAAGACCATTGGGGAAGGGACCTACTCAAAAGTCAAAGAAGCATTTTCCAAAAAACACCAAAGAAAAGTGGCAATTAAAATTATAGACAAGATGGGAGGGCCAGAAGGTGAGCTGGGGCCCCTTTGGAGGAAGGGAGGGCTGGTTGAGGTGGGTGGGCACTTCCTCCAGTTGGGAAGGATCGTCCCCTCCTCCCGTTTGGTCTGGAACCAAGGAGTGCAGGGGAGTTTGTGGCTCCGGGGAAGAGGAGTGGGGAAGAGGAGGATGCTGACAGTCCAGGAACGTTGCACCTCTAAAACCCAAGATTAAAGTGGCGGGAGGTAAAGGGTTCTCAGAGGCACAACCCCAACTTGCTGGGCCTTCCCTGTTCCCTCTGTCCGCCACAGAGATGGGCAGAGAGGCCCTGGCCTAGGCTGGCAGAGGATAGGAGCTGCTGCCAAGGCAGGCGGAAGTGAGAAAAAGGAAGACAGGGCTTGGGAACCGTGGGTCAGGAGGCAGGTGTGTGAGGAGCTGGCCCACCACGCTGTGGGCAAATCAGGCCTCATACCTGAGATTCAGTGGTTTTGTCTAAAATCCCTCAAAGCACTTTGATATCTGTGGTTTCACAGGTTACTCACAATAGTCCCTGAGGGTACAGGGAGTTGTTCCTTTGAATAATATATTAACTAAAAAATAAGTGTGAGCATTTTTTGCAATGTCCAAGCAGCTAGACTTTTACGATTGAATGGGAACCCAGGCACCAGAACCAGACACGGTGGGCAGACAGAAGCTGGGAGGCAGGAGACAGTGGAGAGTTATGCCCTTCCGGACTTGATACCCCACATCTTTTCCCATTTCCTCAGAATTTATCCAGAGATTCCTGCCTCGGGAGCTCCAGATTGTTCGCACCCTGGACCACAAGAACATCATCCAGGTGTATGAGATGCTGGAGTCTGCCGACGGGAAAATCTACCTGGTGATGGAACTGGCTGAAGGAGGGGATGTCTTTGACTGTGTGCTGAATGGGGGGCCACTGCCCGAGAGCCGGGCCAAGGCCCTCTTCCGTCAGATGGTCGAGGCCATTCGCTACTGCCATGGCTGTGGTGTGGCCCACCGGGACCTCAAATGTGAGAACGCCTTGTTGCA
The DNA here is from genome assembly GCF_964662115.1 of Mustela nivalis. Classification (NCBI taxonomy): domain Eukaryota; kingdom Metazoa; phylum Chordata; class Mammalia; order Carnivora; family Mustelidae; genus Mustela; species Mustela nivalis. The sequence continues at coordinate 23,092,075 of NC_139029.1, forward strand.
GGGCTTTAACCTGAAGCTGACTGACTTTGGCTTCGCGAAGGTGTTGCCCAAGTCACGCCGAGAGCTGAGCCAGACCTTCTGCGGCAGCACAGCCTACGCCGCGCCCGAGGTGCTGCAGGGAATCCCCCATGACAGCAAGAAAGGGGACGTCTGGAGCATGGGTGTGGTCCTGTACGTCATGCTCTGTGCCAGCCTACCTTTTGACGACACAGACATCCCCAAGATGCTGTGGCAGCAGCAGAAGGGGGTGTCCTTCCCCACTCATCTGGGCATCTCGGCCGAATGCCAGGACCTGCTCAAGCGGCTCCTGGAACCAGATATGATCCTCCGGCCCTCAATTGAAGAAGTTAGTTGGCATCCGTGGCTAGCAAGCACTTGATAAAAGCAATGGCAAGTCCTCCCCAATAAAGCAGGGGGAGAAAGCAAACCCAAAAACCCGCTTCTAAGATGCTGATATGTATTTTACACTTTACTTCTCTCCTGAAACTTACCTACACCCTCCCCAGCTTTACTTCTCTTTCCCTTAAAAGATCTTCATGCAACCAGAGGGCCTCATTCAGACTTCCCTTTTATTACAGCTAACAAGTGATTTTCACACAGGTGTTTAACTCAAGTTAATGAAAAATAGACCCCAGAATCATACACACACACCGGGGAGGAGAGGGGAAAAGTGACCAAGAGCAACTGGAACCATCGCTGTTGCAACTTCCTTTCCAAATAAAAGCAGAAGCGTTGGGAATGCAGAGACGGCCTCTTGACTCCTTGCCTCAGTGAGAGGCTTGCTGGGGGCCCGGTCTCTGCCTCACCCCAGAGTCTAAGCTGAGTCTGAGGTGAGGACAGGGGACCTCCTAGGGACCCAGACCACCCCTGCTGCCATCCCTACCCCTTCCCTGGGCTCCACGCCAGAAGCCAGCCTGCACACTGTATTTGTCCTGCCCTGCCTCTGGGGCAGCCACTGCTGGGGATAAGAATAGACCCCCAGACACCTTCCAGCTTCTGTTGAATCTCTTTAATGCTATTAACGGCAAGTCTGGAAAAGGTTCAGGACAAAGTTCTTTTTTCTTTCTTTTTTAATTACAAAACTAACAGCTGTTAGAATCTTTTTTTTTTTCCTTTTTTCTTTTCCTGGCTACAAAATACTCTGGGGAGATGCATTATAATTTAAAATATATAATATTGCACAAACAACCAAAAGGTTAATTAAACTAAAGAAATAATTACAAAGAGAAAAACCCCATCCCATCAAAAAAAAAAAAAGATTCAACATTCTTTCCATCCCACCCCCTCACTGAAGGTCTGGAGTGGAAGTGACTGCCACTCTCTTAGCACACCTGACCACACTCCCTTTAGATCACTGGTGAATAAACCAGACTCAGTACCAGAATCACCGAGCAGCATCATGAAGCACCAGGGTCTCCAGGAATTCCTGCAGCCCCTCATTCCCCCAAGAGAGGAACAGCTTTACCAGAGTGGAGGGTGAGAGCAAAGACTGGGTCAGTCTTCAGGAAGAAGAGCTTTTGCAGAAGCCTGATGAGAGCCTCAAGAAGTTCACCCCCAGCATATCCCTTCAAGAAGCAGAAGGGCTGAGGGGGAGAAGCTGGGCTTACCAGAGTCAGAAGTACTCGGCTTCGATCGCTGCTCTGTACTGTTGGTAGCTGGCTTGTGTCCTAAGCTACAGGGGGGTGGAGGTGGGTAGCTGGTTGGACAAGGTATCCCGCCAGGCAATGCACAGAAGGGCCTGAAGTGACCCCCTCCCTTCTCAGGGAGGGGAAGAAATGCAAGAGCAGACTCTTGCTGGTGGCACAGCTGGGCTAAGGACTTGGGTGCATCTGACACAAAAGAAGCCCTGGGAGAGGCATGGGGACATACCAGCCTGGGCCAGACAAGAGGAAGGAGGTGGGAACTCAGGGTTTGGTCTCTAGATTTGGAACCACGAGGAACCTTTCTGGGAATGGAAAATGCCTGGGAGGGAGAGATTCCCCAGGAGAGGCAAGTTTCCCAGAGAGGAATGCCTCTTACTCACTGGGCTAGGAACCAGAATGTGCTTGCCATCCCGGTCTAGCCAAGGACGGTGGGATGGCCTTCCTTGCCTGCTTATGGGTGGACAGAGTGTTGTCTCCGCTTCCTCCAGGAGATTGGTGCTTAGCTTCCGTCTACACAGGTAGAGGGGCTAAAATTATCCCTTGGGACTTCCCAGCAAGAGTCCCTAAGAACAATGGGTGTTCAGCAGAGAAATGTAGGCTCTTCTGGTGAGGGGGTTAAGTCTCTTCCCCCTTGAATCATCCTATGGTTGGCACAAGTCAGAGTTCCTGGTTTGGATTTAGTGAACCCCTTCCCGGATGTGAGCAGAGGTCCAAAGGACCAGCAAGGAGCCACCCAGAATCTGTGCCCAGAGCTCTAGTTGACAGAGGCCATTGGGGGGACATTCTCAGTCAGTGTCTTCCAGGGCTGGGCAGAGACGAGCGAGAGGGTGGGAGGTTCTGTGGGCGGGGGAGCTGCATGATCCGGCTCCCCTCATTCCCAGTCCTCCCACTCGACATCTTCCAGCTGCAGACAGAAGGGGATAATGGAGAGCACAAATACATATTTACTCCTCTGAGTCAAGCCCAGGCCCAACCTCCCCTTGCTGCCTCCATTTCTGCATAGTCCCCCCCCAACACCCCCCCCTGCAAAGACCAGCCCATCCACCCCCCCCCCCCCCAGCCTCGCCTGGGACCATACCCTCCTGCCCTCTGGGAGAGTGAACCACTGTCTTAAGGAATGTGTCTGGGGAGCAGAGCTGCCCTCCGCCTAAGTGGTGGGTCTGCTGCTCTGATTATTCCAGACCCAAAGGAAATGCTTCACCAGCCAACACTGGATGCTAGAAGGGGCCACCTTGCCTCCAGGAGCATGTTGGTCAGTCCCTTAAGGAGAACTGGAGAGGGGCACTTTAACCAGAAGCAAGGTGGCACTGGGCTCGGGCACTCACAGGGTCTTCCTCAGGGGCTCTAGCACCCTGCTCCCCCAGCTCAAGTGTCCCCAGGGCACTTTCTGTCGGCCTGCTGTCAGCTAATCCCGGGTCTGAGAGGCGGTAGAATGACTCTGCTTACGTAACCAGCTGTCAGGTTTTACAGAGGGCCGTAGAAACACAGAAAGCGCCAAGCCCCTGTGACATGAGAGGGGCTCAGGGGCCTTCTCTGCTCTGGGTATAGTGAGGTCACAAGAGCCAAATACTCTTGGGTGGGTCTCTACCTCTCCCTGGGCTTCAGTTTTCCAATATGAAAACCGAGGCCCTGCCTGTCTCTCTCATCTGTTGCCCTCTTTACAGCAGGTTCATGAGCTACATGGTGGAAGGATTCATGTGGTTCTTGGGTGACAGTGGAAGAAACATTGACTTGAATCAGATGTCTGGGCTGGAGCCTCAGTCCTGTCACTTAGTAGTTCTGAGAGCTTTTCTCCCTGTCTTTCATTTAAAATGACCCATTCGACTCTGGCAGGTAAAGAAGTCTAAGAGTAGGAAGGCCTCTGAGCTTCTAGTTGGACTGGGTTTTGTGGTGGCTTCAGTAATGTTCACTGCTACTCCCATGTCTTAGGCACGATGCCTAACATGTCTAGGTGTGTTATCTATCACAGCTTACAAGCTTCTAGGGCCAGTTCTAGGTTTTCGATGGGGAAACAGAAGCTCAGGTTAAGTGACTTGCCCTAGATCACACTGCCGTTTGCCCCAAGGCCAGGAAATCTGTTCAGGTCCCATCGCTGGGGACCATGAATCAGAAGATGTGGGGCAGGTTTGGAGCTTGCGTTTTTTTTAGTAGTTCCTCAGGTGACTTTCATGCAGAGCTAATGTCAGGAACTCTCCCACCATCCATCCTGGAACTTAGGGCAAGCAGAGCCTGCTGATGGGAACAATTCAGGGCCTGAATGGAGGCTCCAGCACCCTTCCCAGAACTACCATCTCAGAGAGGAGCAGGGATCCATCCTTAGGGGATGGCTGGGCCCGATGGGGAGAGTCCTCAGACCTTGGGATCATCGGGCTTGCTTCCCTGAGGCCAACCAGGCCCACTCACCTCCCCAGAGGCATCCACTTTGGAGAGTGCCATCTGCACTTCTTCTTCGGTCATGTCCAAGTCAAAGTCCTTTTCCCAGTCTTCGCTGATGTCCGTGCTTGAGCCTGGAACCGAGATCCACAGCGTGAAAGGTGGGAGGGGGTATGTATGGACAGTCTATAGCTGGGGGCGATGGAACTCTTTAAAAGGGCCTGGCAAATATACATCAAAGGTCTCACATTCTGTTGTCACTCTGGCTCAGTGATCCTCCTTTTGGGAATCTATTCTAAGGAAAAATCCTGGAGTCAAAGATTTAACCAAAAGGAATTTCACTGTAGTGCTGTTTATAGTGATGAAAATTAAAAAAACAAAAACAAAAACAAACTTAAGAGTTCACTGATAGGGAATTTTAAAAATAAATGGTATAGTTACATAATAGATTATGAGACTTTTAAATGTTAGGCTGCAGAACACTTATACACATGGCAAAACAGTCTAAAACTATTAAGTGAGAAAAAGGAAGTTACTATAGTGGTGACGCAGTCTGGTGTGGAGGCTCCCCATAGCCACAGATATCTTCCAGAAGAAATACACAAAGAACATTTTCCTTTTCACTTACTCCACTCTACCTTCACTGACCTTGCTAGTCCTGAAACACACCAGACACCTTCCTGCCTTAGGACCTTTGCATGGGCTTCCTTGTACCCAGAACTCTCTCCTCAGACATCCATCCACAGGCCAACTTCCTCATCTCCTTCACACCCTTGCTCAAATCGTCCCATCTAAATGTGGCCTACCCTGACAGTCCTACTTTATTTATTTATTTTTAGAAGATTTTATTTATTTGAGATAGAGAGTGAGGTAAAGAGCATGAGCGGCGTGGCCAGAAGGAGAGCGAGAGGCAGGCTCCCCGCGAGCAGGGAGCCCAATAAGAGGCTTGATCCCAGGACCCCAAGACCACGTCCCCAGGGGAAGGCAGACGCTTAAGCACTTCACCAACTAGCCACGCAGGCGCCTCCGCTGCCCCAAACCATCCTACCTTATACTTTAAACTACTTGTTTTTTCCCTGTTGTATTTACCAACTTTCGAATATATCACATCATGAGACTGACGCTGCTTATTTGTAATAACAGAGGAACTGGAATGTGCGCTCCCCGAGGGCAGGAGCTTTGTTTTCCTTTCTCGGGTCTGCCAAGTGCCTCGAATACAGAGTTCGTGCTCAATAAATATTCATGGAATCCTTTTCTAAAGCAGGGTTGGCAGACGAGGCGCGGGGACCAAATCCAGCTTACTGCCTGTTTTGGGAAATTAAATTCTGGAGCAGGGCCATTGCCATTTGTTTCCCTATTGGCCACGGCTGCTTTCCTGCGCCGACAGCAGAGCTGAGGGCGTTCCATCAGACTGAAGCGTTTGTGATCTGGCCAAAGAGAGAAAAGCTCTACTAATCCCTGCTCTAGGTGATTCCGATGTCTGCTAAGTTTGGCAATCACTGCTCTCAACATGCACATTTGGGTATGACTTACAGGCAATATTAAAAAAAAAATGTACACGTGAAAGTTATTCTAAGAAGAAAACTACAAAAATAGATTTTTTAAAAAAGTAGATGCGGAAAAAAAAGTATATGCAGCATGATTCTATTAAAAAATAAGCCGAGATGTTTGTACACATACAGAAAAGATGCATAACATACCCACAATAATGCTAACAAGAATTACCTTTAGGAGATGAGGTCGGGGGGTAATTTTCTTTTTCTTTTTTCCCTAAAATGAACATAAACTACTTCGTATTTTTTCTCGTCTATTAAAAGCACCTTCAAAAAGAGTAGGTCCCGGGGCGCCTGGGTGGCTCAGTGGGTTAAAGCCTCTACCTACGGCTCAGGTCATGATCTCAGGGTCCTGGGATCGAGCCCCGCATCGGGCTCTCTGCTCAGCGGGGAGCCTGCTTCCTCCTCTCTCTCTCTGCCTGCCTCTCTGCCTACTTGTGATCTCTGTCAAATAAATAAATAAAATCTAAAAAAAAAAAAAAAAAAAAAAAAAAAGAAAAAAGAGTAGGTCCCGGATCTCTCAACAACATGACCTATAAACACGGCCTTGCTTTTTTTTGCTCAGCTTGCTCCTCACCAGGGACCCAGGCTCTGACACCCTTGCCCCAAGCACCCCTACGGTCCTTATAAGGGGTCTTGTACTGTTCTCCTTCTTAGCCACCTGGCTGGCCACAAGCAGCCTTGTGAGATCATGCCTGGTCTCTGGAGCCACGCAGACCTGTGAATCCCTACTTTTTTTTTTATCTATTGTACAGTCTTGGGTTAAGTTATTTTGGGCTTCAGTCTATTTATAAAATAAGGATAAAACCACCTTCTTTGCAGAGAACCACACAGGAGATTACAATGCAGACGTCTGCCTCCCCACCCCCCTCATTCAGACCCTGCAGGCCCAGGTAAGTGGCCCAGAATTCTGCATTATGAATAGGTACCTGGGGACTCCTTGTAGGCCTGGGCCTGCAGTTCTAAGATACAACAGTGATATCAACGTGAAGTGCACGTAACATGTACACATGGTGGGAATTTAGCAAATGGGGCTGTCAGAGGCACTGTCTCCAAGGTAAGTCGTGTTGCATGTGGCCCCGTGACTGGCCAGGGCAGACCAGCAACAGAGGCCCGGATCTTCAGACGCCACATCCAAGTCTCCCTATGTCTTCGGGACACTCAGGTGGCACACACCGAGCTTTCTGTGGGTCAGAAGCCCAACTCCTGAAAGATTCCTCATCTCAGAGCTGTGGCTGTGGCCATGACAGCTTTCCCTGACCTCAGGTTGCCCTCCAGGGATGTGAAACTCTCATTTTCAGGCTTTAAATTCAAGGGCAGCCCTTCCACGGGTGGAAAACAGAGTATCAGCTTACAGTTTGGAGCACTTCCTATCCACCCTCTGAGGCGAGTATGAACAGTCCCGATTTAGAGGACGAGATGAAGGCTTCGAGTGGCAGAGATGAGAATCAGGGCTTTCTTTCTCATGTGCCTCCTTCCCCCATCCTGTCCTGTCACACGACAAGAGTGCTAAGATCTCCCTGACACCGTGCGCGTGGCGGAGAGCAGACTCATGCCAAAACAATTTAAGCTTTCATGAAGTTTTGCTGTTGTTTTGTTAAGAAAGGGGAATTTTCGGGTGATTATTAATCTCACAGTGTTGTCACTCAACTCATTTTATTCTGTTTAACCAGAACTCTGTTTCCCCAGGGAAGAAATGGAGGCAAAAGCCACTGTCAGGTCAGTCACTGGGGAAGGAGGGCCGTGAGCCCAGGGCTCCTCCTAGCTCGGGGCCACAGGCCTATCCCCAGCTCTCCTCCTCCCTCCTGCTGAGGGAACCTGAGCAGGGTAAGTCCAGGCTCTGAGATTAAGTGGATCTTGGGACAAAATGAAGGCAGGAAACAGCTCTACAATGACAGTGACTGCCGCGGGACCTTGGGAAACCCTGTGGCGAGGCCACCGCAGGAGACTCTGCTGTGTGCAGGGACCAAGCTCTCCTCTGTCCTCTAAGGATATGGACATAAGACGGAAAAGGAGTCACTGTCTCCAAGTCTTCATTCTTTTAAGATCCTCTCTCTCTACTCTGTTTCCACTGGGCCCCCCTAGTCCAAGACCCCAGCTTTCCCCAACTAAGTGATGACAATTGCTTCTAGTGGGTCTTCTGCAGCGACTCCCCAGTCCTCCTGCAACCCCCCCAACCCCAGACCGTGTCAGAGGCAGGAGAGCAGAGGGATGGAGAGCTCGTGCTACAGCTTCTCCATAATCTCATTTTGTCCCGCTTCAACCCACCATTAATTCTTCTGATCCCACTCTCGCATGGCCCAGTTCTACATAACCACTACCTCAAATGGGCCTGTTGCACCACCCAGCCAAACCCCCCACTGCCTTCTGGGCATCACCTGTTCTTCCACCTTCCCCAAACACTGTTTTACACTTTTCTGTTTACTTGGTGGGTGGGTGATTGATCTGTTTCCTTCCAGTAAAAAAAAAATGGGGAAAATTACTCCAATCTCTTGGGCTTCTGTGAAGATTGAATGATGTGCATATACAGTGCTTAGCACAGACCTATACAGACATAATAAGTGCTCAGACATGGTTCCTTATTATCATTTCCCAAAACAGGGCTCTACTCAGATCTCTTCCCTGAATGAGGGCCTATCGTGAAATAGTTACCCCCAACTTACAGAGGAATAAATGGGGCTTAGAGAAGATCAGTAACTTCTCAAGTCATATGGTTTAGGAGCAAGGTTGGGGTTTGAACCCAGAACTTTCTGAACCCTAGAGCCCGAGCCCTTAGCCCCGACATATAAAGCTCTCAGTACCGGTCAGGCCAAGTCCAGCCTTCCAAGTTTGCCTTAAGGTTAGGCTCTTAATTTCTACTTCTGAGCTAATCCATCCACCCTTTTTGCTCCTCTCTCTCCTGGGAGATAATACGGCAACAAAATGGGCTTCCGTCACCACCCCTGCAAGGTGCCCTGTGGCCTCTGCTATCCACGCGTCATAGGTCCCTCATCCAGGACTACCACGCCCCCTGCACCTGCCCCAAACTCTCCACTTCTCCTCTACAACGCCCATCTCCTCGGTGAAACAACTGCCAATGCCGGAGGTTCCTTCTTTCTCTGAACTCCAGCACCGAGCCTGGCCCATACTGCTTCATGCTCCATCATAAAGACTGTGGCTTTTGCCCCTCCCTCCTCAGTGTCTCATAAAGAGTAGGTAGGAGCTCAATGGATGACCTCACTGAACCAGAGCCAGAAGGGAAGCATTGTGTTGGAAACTGGAAACCCTACCCTGCTGTTCCCATCAGGGCCAGTCTCCCTTCCACTGTGGCAAACCAGTCCTCACTGCGCTGGCAGGCATGGGCTCACCTGCTGGGCAAGTTTTGTGGCTGACCGGTACGTGTGTGAGCAGAGACTGTGTGTGTGTGTGCACGTGCATGTGTGTTTCAGGAGAGGCTGGTGTGTGAGCAGAGACTGTGTGTGTGTGTGTGGAGTAGCCTTTCGGACAATCAGCTATCTCTGAAGAGGCAGTCTGGATGTGGCAAAAAGTCAACACCAGAGCTATCACTGTCCTTTAATTCCAGGAATTAGAGAGGTTCCCCTTTGACAAAAAGTCAGTCTCCAGTCTAAAATTCCATTACACAGATAAGAAACCAAAGCTTTATTACTTAAGCTGGGTCACAGCAAGTTCATGAGGATTCATTTTATTCTTTTTTCAACTGTGCCTCTAAGTGCTGTTTATGTTTCAAACTCATAACAATGCAGTAAGCTTAGGGAAGCTACATGACTTGCCTGAGGTCACCCAGCGGAGAAGACCTCTGACATCCATCAATGTCACAGAGATTTCCAACCCAGCACAACGCTGCATCGTCCAAATGCAGGGAAACTGGCACAGGGTGGTAGCTAAGGGCACGGGCTCCGGGTCCGAGAGACCCGGGTATGAATCTGGGCCTGCCACTTCCCGGTCATGTGAATTTGAGCAAAGTTACTTAATGTTTCTGAGCTTCACTGTTTTCACTATAAGAAAGGACAATAATACTGACCTCGCTGGGCTGTGAGATGTAATGAGAAATTAAGTGAACCTGGCACAAACCTTACTTTGTTGAAACTAAGACCCTAACGATTGTAAGATGCACCCTCATTTCAGAAAACAGGTACATTTTAAATGCATTAAATATGGTAATAAACACTTAACAGACAGCAGCTGTCATCATCATCAGTATCACAAATGAAGGACAACTGCTGCTGGGATCCTCCCAAGGGGTGAGGATACAAGTCTGCCTTACAGACTAGCAATGCTAGTCCCCCCTCCCCCCGCCGCCCCCAACCAGGGCTTTGGCCTTGACTTACCTTTCTTTCCATTGTTAGAGGGGGTAGACTTCCCACTGTCGGAGTTCAGCTCAAACACCCGTAAGTCTGTGAGCACCTCCTCCCTCAGAGTCTCTACTCTGGCTGGAGGCCTCGGTTCTGGGCCACTGGGGCGGCCAGCAGGGGTGTGGGGCTTCAACGGAGCTGGGGGCGGGGGCCCAGTCTCACCCACATCCACAGTCAGACCCTGGTCCTCCAAAGATGCCTCTAGAAGCTTTTGGGACAGGTCCTTGGGCAACCCTGGTGCCTCGGCTGCAGTGGCAGGTTTGGCGATCTGCGTCACGAGGGAGACGCTCTCGCTGCTCTCTGACGGGGTCACCTCTGTAGGAGGCTCAGCTGGAGTCACAGGATTCTCTTCACAGGGGCTCAGGGGGCCAGGTCCTCCTTCAGGGGATGTGGAAGTTTTGGCCACAGGAACCTTTGCCTCTTTTGGAGACATGGGTGAAACGCTCACAAGCTCCTCTGTTGAGAGAGAAAGGGGAAGAGGGCTATGTGCCCTGGTCAGCCCCAAGGCAACCTTGGAGCGCTCTGCAGACAGACCTCAGGTTCCTGCCAAAGCTTATTCTGGTCAAGACTAAAGGGTGCCAGCTTCCTCACTCTCTCCCCATCATGGTTCATCCACAGATACTCCCTGTCGGTCAAAAAATCTCCTACCCACGAGGCCTAGCATATGGCTGGTGGACACTCAGCTTCTAGCAGCACAGCCCAAGGTGGTGTCATAGAAAGTTAAGATCTGACAGTAAATCAGTTCTGGGTTCAGGACCAGCTCTGCTATATCCTCACTGCATGATCTTGGGCAAAACACTTAACCTTCCTTAATAAGGAGAACACTTAATAGATGTGTTAACGGCCTACGGTGGCTCTAACTTACTGCCTAAGCCAAGCTACCAGGTAGAGGATGCTCGGCTACCTCCTTAAGCCAACACTTCCCAATGGTTCCTGAACCCGGCTAGGCATGCACTTTACAAAGAGAGCTAGTCAGAAATACAAGTTTGGGGGCGCCTGGGTGGCTCAGTGGGTTAAGCCTCTGCCTTCGGCTCAGGTCATGATCCCAGGATCCTGGGATCGAGTCCCACATCGGGCTCTGTGCTCGGCAGGGAGCCTGCTTCTTCCTCTCTCTCTTTCAGCCTGCCTCTCTGCTTACTTGTGATCTCTGTCTGTCAAATAAATAAATAAATAAATAGATAAAATCTTGAAAAAAAAAAATAAATAAAATCTTAAAAAAAAAAACAAAAACAAGTTTGGAGGTGCCTGGGTGGCTCAGTTGGTTAAGTGTCTGACTCTAGATCTCAGCTCAGGTCTTGATTTCAGGGTCACGAGTTCAAGCCCCGTGTTGGTCTCCCGTGCTTGAGCATGAAGCAAAAAGCAAGTCTGGCCACATCCCTCCAGAGTCTCATTTAGAATGGGGGGGTGGTGGGAAGGGAGTCTGGAATTCCAGTCAGCATCCCAGGTGACTCTGAAGGGGCTGGTCCACAGGCTGGCAGGGGAATCTGCCGCTCCTGACCCAGTGATTTCTGTACCTGAACCAGGAATTCCACCAGCCCAGGCAAACATTCTCTTGTTAGCTGAGCCTGTCCTCAGCATATACAGATGCTGTATATATGCCCTATGCTTCCCTGGGTATCAGGTCTCTTCTGGCAGAATGCTCATAGAATGGCCAGATGGTCCCCAGAGGCATGACAGGACCTGTTACTTGCCCACCACCTCTCACTATCTCTTACCTTCTTCCTCCTCCCAGCCAGGCTCTTCAGAGATGCTCTGTTCTGCCCGTTGCTTCAGGGCATCCCTCCGGGCCTGCTCCTGAGTGTGTTGGGGGGTGGGAAAAGATGGCCAGAAGCGGTCAGGGCCAGCTCTTCCCAGACCCTGGCCCTGACCCCAGAGCTCTTGGTACCAGGTGCCCCTTCTTCCCTCAACAAAATCCAGCCTACTTCCCCAAGGGCTGAGTGGAGGACCTCCCAGGCCAGGCCAGCATACCTGCTCTAGTTGATGGACTTTATAGAAATACCGAAGCCAGAATTCTGAATGGGAAACAGCTGCTGGGACCTGGAGGGAGGGGACAGTGGAGATGAGACTCTGGGAGTGGTTGTGGAGGGTCTGTGCCCCCAGTCTTATCAGCCTGCCCATAGCTGCTCTGGATTTCAGATGTGGTTAAGTGGCTGGGCGGTTCTTCTCAGAGCACTTACACCCTCCACCCCTACACCCACCTTCCCGACCCAGCTTGGCCAAGGAAGGAGAGAAGAATTCCCATTAGGCTTTGCTGGCCCTTCCATTTCTCACATGAGTGCCAGAAATCAGCTTTACCCATGTGGATTCTTAGCTTAGGACCTGGCTGGTCTGCCTCTAGAGTCTTTGATGGCTCTTTGGGCCAGATGACTCTGGAGTGACTCTGGATATGTCCCTCCCACCTCCCGACACCTGAAACCAAAGCTGGGTGAGGTGCTGCCAGCTGCGCCCTCACCATCTTGGTGTAGAGGGCCCGGATGGAGGGGCTGCCTACAAGGAGCTCTGAGATCTCCCCCTTCTTCTCCTCCAGGCAGAACTGGGAAAGCCAGGCGTCAAACAATTCCGGGGGCCCTGCAGAGGGACAAACACTGATGGTCAGCTTCCTGGGTCTGGAGAGGAAACACTAGGCCTACAGAAAAGACACCTAAGCATGGACAAGGACAGTGAGGGAAGCTTAAGGTTTTTTCCAAAGCCATTTTGCCAAAGGTGGGGGGTCCGGAAGGGTAATGGGGTAGTAGGCCCCACTGATACCATGGCAAGGCACTGAAAAGTGATCTCTAGGACGGCCTGTAGTCTGCATGTTCTCACAAGCCTGCTCACACTTTAGCCCACTACACTTGGCCACTGAGCCCCCTCCTCTCTGAAACCACTATTCTCAGGTCCTCACGGGCCCCATGTTTCCAGTCTAAAGGCTACCTCTCTGCCCTCCCTCATGTGACCAATCCATCTCCTGATCCTGGGAGCCCTCTTCTCTCCTGGCTTCTTGGGCTTTTGTGATTTTCCTCCCACCCTTCTAGTTGTTCCACCAGAGTCTTCAGTGGGCTCCTCCTTTCCTCTCCTTCTTAGCTCTTCTCCTTCTCTTTTTTCCCGTAAGATGAGCTCCACTAAACCACAAGTTTCAACCACTGCCTCCGCTGACAACTCTTCCATCTTCACAGCCCCAGCTACCCTTCTGGGCTCCAGATCCAGGGATCCAGGTGTGCTCCGGACACTCCTGCCTGCTCAAGCGCAGCAAACCCCACGTGTGTTCACTTTCTTCTCTCCCACGCTGTCCCACGTGGTTATCCCCTAGAGCCCTGGGGGCCCTCCTGGACTCCTCCCTTATCCGATCCCTCTGCATTCCACTTCCTCAGTGTCTTCGTATGCACACTGTCCTCTTCCATGCACCCGCCACTCCCTAGGTTCTCGCCTTCCTACCAAGCCTCCTATCCAGTCTGCCCATCTTCTGTCTTTCTCTAGTTTACCCTTTACAACCATGCTTGATGACTCTTCCACAAAACGCAAAATCTAATCACCCCAGCCCGCAAAACCCTTCAGTAGTTCTCTAGGGAGGGCTTTTATTTTTATTATTATTATTATTTTTAAAAGATTTTATTTATTTATTTGACAGACAGAGATTACACGTAGGCAGAGAGATAGGCAGAGAGTGAGGGGGAAGCGGGCTCCCTGCTGAGCAGAGAGCCCGATGCAGGGCTCGATCCCAGCACCCTGGGATCATGACCTGAGCCGAAGGCAGAGGCTTTAACCCACTGAGCCACCCAGGCATCCCATTACTTTTTTATTCAGTAAATTCTTACACCCAATGTGGGGATGAAACTCATGACCCTGACATCAGAGTTGCATGATCAGCTGACTGAGTCAGGCAGGTATGCTCTCTAGAGAGGTTTTTATTTATTTTTTTTTTTAAAGATTTATTTTATTTATTTTAGAGAGAAAGTGAGCGTGAGCAAGTGAGTAGGGGGGCATAGAGGGATGGAGAGGGATAAGCAGACTCCTCTCTGAGTCTTTGATCTCAGGACCCTGCTCTCACGACCCTGAGCCAATACCAACAGTAGGAAGCTCAACTGACCGAGCCACTCAGGTGCCCCTAGGGAGGGGTTTTTTTTTTTTTTTTTTTTTAATATTTTACTTATATATTTGACAGAGAGAGAGATCACAAGTAGGCAGAGCGGCAGGCAGAGTGAGAGGGGGAAGCAGGCTCCCTGCTGAAGAAGAGCCCGATGCGAGACTGGATGCCAGGACCCTGAGACCATGACTTGAGGCAAAGGCAGAGGCTTAACCCACTGAGCCACCCAGGCACTCCTAGGGAGGGCTTCTTAAGCTAGGACCCAAGAATGGGCTTCAGAGGGTCAAAGAATTCCCCTGTTGCATTATAAAATTTTGTGGAGGGAAGGCTTATCCTTATCAGCAGGTTTTTAAAGACCTCTATGACTAAAACAAGGTTAAGAACCACTACCTTGAGGCATACAGAGCAAAATTCAAACTGCTTAGTCTGGCACCCAAAGCCCTTCTGATCTGGCCCCCACGGGGCCCCCACCGACAGCTCTCATTGCCTCCTTCCCTCACATGCCCCCTTGTCAGCCTTCCCCAGTACAGAAGCTTCAAATATCCTGTCACCACGCTTGAAAGGCCTTCTCCCACTGCCAAAAGTAAAATTAGTTTACTTCTCTTTTCTTTTTTTAAGTAGACTCCATGCCCAATGCCGGGCTTAAACTCAGCACCCCAAGATCAAGAGTTGCAAGCTCCACTGAGTCAGGCAGGTGCCCTGAAATTAGTTTACTCCTAATTCACCCTTAAAACCTCCATGTCAGTGTCACCTCCTAGGTTCCCCAGGTCAGGCTGGATGCTTTCCTTCTGGGCTCCCATCTATGGAAGCAGGACTCCGTCCCTACTATCACTGCTTCCATGGTTGCCCGTTTCTCTTTCTGAGCTCCAGTTCCCAGCCTGGGACTTGCTGCATGGCAGGGCTTGGCAAACAAATGCTCAAGAGAAGGCAGACAGGGCAGCAGGGCTGGGGTGGGATGGGGGCCTGAGTGGAGTGGGAGGGAGTGGAGTAAAGTCTCTGTAGACCAGGAGGAACACAGTTCAGGCTCAGGGAGGAAAAGGGACTGACAACCCATCCCGCTACATGTAAGGTGCGCTCTAGCCCCACTCTCGTCCCTCCACACAGGGAAGCCGGGCCTATGATATCAGAGACAAACAGGGTGCTCATCCCAGAATCCCCCCATCTCGCTTCCCTACAGGCCTGCCCCCTCACAGCTGCCCCCTCACCATCTGGTTCATTGCAGTAGGTTGCCGGGTCTGACTGCAGGCTATAGAGGCGAGCCTGTAAGAAACAAAGAACAGGACTTCTGGAGTGCTAGGTAGAGAACACATGTCCTCTCTGGGAGCAGACCCTACCACTGTTGTTAATTTAGGTGCTTTGAAGATGTCCCTCCCCTATACGTATCCTCCCACTAGAAGTCAACCTCAATCCAGCTTCTCCCCCTGCTGGCTGCCAGACCCACGGGGCACTCGTCAGCTCACCCTATGGCTAGAGAGGAGAGCACTGGGCTATGAGGGCAAAACTGGGGCCTTCAGAAAAATAGTCTTTCCCCTAGTATTTATTCTACCTTGGGAACTAAGAAAATACAGTGTAAGCAGACTACAAAATTATATGTATAAAATGCTTCTGAATTATGTGAAACTTGAAAAATGTTAGTTCACATATATTAATAAAGCCCAAATTTATGGGTAAATTTTGAAGGAATGTAGCTCCCTCAAATTAAAACCATTCATCAAGAACTTCTTAATATTTTTTTCTTTTTAAAAGATTTTATTTATTTGAGAGAGTGAAAGAGAGGTGAGGGACAGAGGGAGAAGCAGACTCCCTACTGAGCAGACAGCCTGATATGGGGCTCGATCCCAGGACTCTGGGGTCATGACCTGAGCCGAAGGCAGATGCTTAACTGACTGAGCCTCCCAGGTGCCCCAAGAATTTCTAAATTTCATAGCAGTCTGCCAAATGAATTACCTCCTGGGTTCCTGTTAAGGTCACAGGAGTGACAAACAGAAAACCTCACCTTCCTTCCTATTACGTGAAGCAAGGACTGGCTGTCTTCATCAGAACTTCAGCAAGGGCCTTTGTGATCCACTGCTGTTAGAATTTAAAATCCTACAATTTTAAGAAATTTCACACTTCTACTCAAATGGTCACTAAGTGGTGGTATTAGTGATAATACTTGAAAAATCACTGTGTTTCGAATGGAATTTCAATGTGGTAAAAATGCTACGAAGGCCCAGCTGCCGTGACATCACACTGTGCATTTAGGAGAAAATACTCTGAAATGTAAGAAGTAATGCTGAGAAGATAAAATGTGTAAGAAATATCCTGCCGCTGTGGTTGATCTAGGTGCTTTGAAGACATCCTCAGCCCATGCACTCATTCCCACTGGAAATCAGCCTTAGCCTCAGTGTTGAGAGGATCATGCCCGTAGAGCAGTCCTTATTACGGTTGAAAGCTGAAGGGAATCTAAATGTACAACACGAGGAAAATGAATAATGATGCTATCTTTACTTGCAAGAATTCAAAGACATTACGATGATGGTGATTAAGAAATATGCTAATATATTTTAAACATTTTTTTTTTATAGCAGGTTATGAAATGGCAGGTATAAAGTGCCTTTTTGGGTAAAAAGAAAAAAATCCAAACTATCTTTACCAACAAAAAGAAATGACAGGTTAGACACCAAAGAGAGATCAGTGATTCTCCTTGAGGGATGGGATTATGGATTTAGGAATCATTATACTTCTGCTTACTAGTATTCTTCAATTTAGTTACATACACATGTTTATTTTCTGGCCTGAACACGTATCACTTTTGTGAGTGCACGTTGGAAGCTAGAACCCAGTCCTAGTAGGCACCTGCAGAGAAGGATGAATGTAATGGATACCTTCGTGCCATCATAGGGCTCAGCTGTGCCAGAGGGTGTGCCCATCAGGGTGATGACATCGCAGTCTATGGTTTTGTCCGGTGAGGGAGCAAAGGTGTCGGAGATCACCCCTAGGAAGTCAGACAACCCCTTCTTCATTTTCTCTGTTGCCCCCGAGGAGCCTTCAGTCTGCAGAGAGAAGCAGGCAGAGGAAACAGGTGGCCCAGCAGCAGGCTATAATCTAGGGGATGGGTACTGAGGGGTGAAGCATCAGGGGCAAAAGTGTGCTCTCTATGTGGGGAGCAGGGATGTGCTCACGGCCTCTCACCCCATCTCTGGGATTGAAGAAGGACAGAGGCAGCCAGGGTCCCTCTGTACACCAGATGGGGGTGTGGAATGGGGACCCAGTAGGCTTGGGTAAGTCAGAGCAGAACTCTCTGATTGGTTCATCAAAATTTCAAGGCCAGTCAGGGTGATCAAAAGTTGGCAGGAGAGGATGCCTGCCATACACGGTAAGTGGGGAAGAGGACCTCTGGATAGAGTAGTGGGAAAGGTACCACTTTTGGAGACCTAAACCTCCGTGAGTCTGTTTCATGATCTGTAAAATGTGGATAAACAGACTTCCTTGAGAGGGCTGCTGTGACAAAAAAGATAAGGCATATACAATGCCTGGCATACAACAAACATTTACCCAACAGCAGTACTGTAATATTACAATTTCATCATCATGGCTATTCAGCAAGTGGAACATTTTGTACAAAAGGCTGGGGAAATACGGGCAGGATGAGAACAGATATCCCTGCCTAGAGGCAAACCTGGGACCAGCTGAGGGCCAACATATGGATCAGCTAGAAGGGACAAATGGGACACAGAGCTTGAGCCACACTGGTCAGAATGGCCTCGAAGCAAAGCACAGATGGGATGCTGACAGGGCCAAGCTCTAAACCTCATGGAAACCATAATATTTACTCCTGATGAGGCTATCCCAGCATTTTACAGCTGGAATCTAGGAGCGTGCGGGCACAAGCTGGCACAGATATACAATCAATGAATGAAGAAAAGGAATGAATGGAAGAAACGAATGGCATCTGTGCTCCTGGCTGGACTCTAGCAGATCAGCAGGGTTACTCCTTCTCATCCATGCCCATCAGCAGCTGGGATTAGCAGGCAGACAGTAATTTACAACAAGTTACAAGAGTTAACTAAAGAAGGTTGGTGGAAAGAACTCCAAAACATGTTTCTCATAACATGGCCTCTAATCACAGGGCAAATGGTTCAGCGGAAGCTCAAAAGAAGAAAGTGCAATTGTCCCAACACTAAAGGAGAAACTGTTCATACAAAACCCGTATATTATACCTCATCAGAAGCTTGAAATTTGCAGGGATAGCCAACCATACACAACTTTCACTTTTCATGCTGACTTTTAGAATCTAATTCCTACCTTGCAAGAAGATTCCGCTATACGTCTTTCTTTGATCAATAAAAACAGGGCCAGTAAGAATATAACTTGGCACAGCCTTTCTGGAGGGTAGTTTTGCAATAAGTATCACAAGGCCTAAAATTGTACTCACCCTATGATCTTTTCCAGTATTTTATTTTTTTATTTTTTTTATTTTATTTATTTATTTTTTAAAGATTTTATTTATTTATCAGAGAGAGAGAGGGGGAGAGAGCGAGCACAGGCAGACAGAATGGCAGGCAGAGGCAGAGGGAGAAGCAGGCTCCCTGCCGAGCAAGAAGCCCGATGTGGGACTCGATCCCAGGACGCTGGGATCATGACCTGAGCCGAAGGCAGCTGCGTAACCAACTGAGCCACCCAGGCGTCCCTCCAGTATTTTATTATAAAGAAAATACTAAGGGCAAAAATTTAGCAATCGGAATGTTCAATGTGGCTCTGTTTATAGTACCAGTAAAAAATGCAGTAGGAACCTAGGAACTGGCTGAACCTACAGAGCAAAGTAACAGGCCATTTATGATGCTGGAGAGCGTGGTTTGCAATGATCAAGTCAGAAAGTAGGTTACAAAACATGACATTCAGTTGATTCCAGTTTTGAAAAAGAAAGTGGACCTAAGGAACATATCCCCCAATATTAACAGCTGTTATCTTTGGGAGATGGAATTAAGGGTGTCTCTAGGTCTTTTTCTTTTACTTAAGGTATTCTCGAAATTGTCTATAATGAATGACTTTGCTAACAGGAAAACATTTGCTGACACAATACAAAAATGGGACAGCCTGTTAATACTTCTTCCACGTAGCTTGTTTGCTCTACAGACACCATTCTTTCAAAGTGGGAGCCTCTGGGCAGAAACAATTACTTAGTAGTACAAAGGTTGGGGTGTCCCCACCAGGGGCCTGGGTCGGGTCAGGCTGGAGGGACAGTCACTCCAAGGGCAGAGGCAGTACTCACAGCTAGCTTCTCCTTGACCACGCTGGCTGTGGCCGCAATGGTGCAGGCTGTGTCATGCTGTACCACCTGGGTGAACTCCGTCAGGTCTCGCTTCATGAACTCCAAGGCTTCGGAGGACTACGGAAGACAAGAGAGGGATGACAGAGCCAGCTGGCACCACTACCCTTTGTTCCTGTTCTCTGGGCTTCTTCCGTCCCAGAAAGACACATGGAAAACTCAGGTGCCATGGCACAAAAACAATGCTGGCTTGTCTCAAGCCCATGACCTGGGATTACCGAACAACAGCACACAGAAGGACTTCCTGCTGCTCTGAGAGTGGGGATGAGTCTCAGCCTCAGCACTTAGAAGCTCTGGGGCCACAGGTAACATCAAGTCTCGGGTTTCTCTTATAAAATGAGGGAGGTGGCCCTGTTAGTGGTTCAAGAGCAGATTGGGGAAGGGTCACATGTTGTCTGGAAACAAAACAGAGTCTGACGTGTTGCTCTGATATGCTTTAAGTTGTGATGTTTGTTTCAATTCAAATAACATGAAGAAAAGGTATGTGATTTTAATCAACGGAAAGTGTTCCTACTTTTCCTTTTTTTGTTACAGGGAGATTCAGTCGAAATATGTGGCAGTATGTGAAATTATTTGTCTGAAAAATTTCATGAACCTGTCACATTAGCTTAGAAAGCAGTTATGAATAATTCTTGACAATTTAATGCCAGTAAAAAGGTGTGTGGTTTTTATACTCAACAAAGGGGATGTCGAGAAATACTGGACTGGATTCTCTCTGAGGGGTTCTTGGTTCTACCACGCCAGGATTCTATTCATCAATAGAGCAGAATGGATATTTGCTTCTGTCAGACTGACGTGCCACTCGTCCTGCACTCAGATGACATGAGGCCGCAGGCCATCAGCTCTGGTCTGAGTCTTGCCCTGCTTTGTTTCATCCTTACCCACTCTGCGGGGTACCTTCCCATACTACCTGTGTTTGCCCTGGCAAGCCTTCTCATTGTGTGCGTGTGTGTGTGTGTGTGTATTAGCATTTTTGAGGGTTCTGGTGATTTTTTCTTTGGGGAAGGGACTGCCTAGTTTTCATCAGCTTGGGACGTCTCTGGATGGGGCAGTGTCATCTATAGATAAGAAGCTTCTCTGGGAGTGGGAATCATATCTCCATTTCAGACTCAGGACAACTTAATTAGGGTGGAGGGGTCATTTATTAATTCACTCTCTCCATCCACTCTGCCATCACCTTGGTCTAGGCCAACCTGCTCTTTCAAACTGACTCCTTGCAGGGTGCATCAAAGACCTCCACTACATTCTCCTTGTGCCACTGCTGCGAGCTTTGGAAGTCAAAGCGAACCAGGCTGTCCCTGCGTTCCATTCTTCAGTGCTTACACAGTATCCTATGAGCAAGCAAAAAATCTTTACCTTCACTTCCAAAGCTCATCTCATCTCATCTCTGGCAGACTCTCCCCTACCACTGTGTCCCTCTCTGAGCTCTAGCTAGCTTTCTGCAAGTTTCTAAATGCTCTAGCATCCTCCCTACCTCCAGGGTGTCTGAACCCATGACTGTAACTCTTCGGAACACATACGTGAACAAACACAATGAATGGCCCCCCTCACCTGGTTAACTCTGGTTCTTCCTTCAGATCTATGCTTATATGTCACCTCCCTAGAGAAGCTTCCCTGATGGCACCTCAGATTAGCTTGGCTCCCTGCTTCCCAGGGTACCTGCATGTTCTCTAACATTTGTCATGCTGCAGACTTATCACTGTCCGTTCAATTATCTAGCTTGATAACAGAGTTCTGTGAACATCGAGCCCGTGTTTTTTGCTCACTGATTCTCTCCCTGTGTATGACATAGAACCTGGCATGGAGTAGGTGCTCAAAGAAAGTCTGCTCGTTAAATTTTCATGTACATGGGCACATTTTAATTATATAACCATTGCCATGATAATGTGATGAACGGCTGTCTCTCCCTCACTAGACTGTGAGCTCTGAGGGGACGCGTATGAACCGACAGGGTGCTTGCCCTCAAGAAGGTCATCATCTACCGGGAAAAATGCTCTCATGACAGTGTCAGTGTACAAGACCAGAGTGGTAACCGGTGTTTTCTCAGGAAGTTAGAAAGACTTGATGAAGGGAAGCCTGGATTGAGCACCTCAAAGAATGAGCAAGAGAAGCCAGTAAAGGAAGCCGGGGCACAGCAGGGCCCAGGGTTTACTGCAGCCTCTGAGCATTTTAGTCCTAATGAACATTGATGGAAATGCAAAAGTAGTTTGGAAGAAAGCTGGAGAGGCTGCCAAGGGCAACTACGGTGGGCCTGGTCAGCCGTTGTGGGAGTTGGGGAGCCGCTGAGAGTTTGAAGGAGGGGGGACAGGATGAGTTCTGCATTTTTCATAGGTCACTCCAGTGACTGGCCTGACAAAAGTGACAAGATTAGAAGACGGAAGAGAACCCATCAGGAGGTTGCTGTCAAGTTCAGAAAAGGGAATGAGAGAATATGAATAAGGATAGTGCTGGTCAGGATGAAAGGATGGGACCGGTTCAAGAAATAAGAGCAAAAAAGGTGGATTTAGGGATTAAATAATGTGTTGAGTGAGGGCAAGAGAGAGTCAAGGAAGAGCCACTGGCTGCTAACCTAGGTGACTGGGTCGATGCACCACTGCCAGCTGAAAGAGAAAATGCGGAAGGGGGAGCAGGCTTAGAAAGAAGGTGATGACAACGATTTTGGTCACGTAGGATGTGCGATGACAGTGGGCTAACTGGGACAGTCATCCAGCAGGAGTTATTCTCAAACAGTAAAGCTCAGAGAAAAGGACTAGGAATCACACTATCGTGAAAATGGAGAAGTCTCCCAGGAAGAGTTTGTTGAGTGAACAGAGCAGTGAGCTGAGGACAAGGCCCCTCAAAAACCACACCTTTAAAGGGTAAGAAGGGAAAGTCACGCAACAGTGAGGAAAGAAGAGCCAGGAGATGTGGAGAATTGAGAGAGAAGCAAGCCACAAAGCCAAAGGAGTAGAGTTTCAAGAAAGAGGCTGAGTGATCACTAGTGTCAAATGCAGCCGAAAGGCCCTGGAAGATAAGAGCTGAAAACCACCCGATGGATTTGGCAAGTGGTAGGTGAAGCTGAGTGTGTTTACCGATAAGCTCACATGTGGTGACCACAGGGATGGGGAGGGAGTTATGAGAGATCATGTTGTTGACTTCAAATATAAAAAGTAGGAGGTGAGGGTTTTTCCTAGAGGTAAAAAAGAGGAAGTAGCTGAACAGAGCACTGGAGGGAAGAGTAAAGTTTGGGGAAAGTTTCTCGAAGATAAGGGGAAGAAAAGCAAATCAGAGACTGAAAAAGCTTGTTGAGGGCTGGTGCTCAGGCCTAAATAAGCTTGGGGAATCTGGGGTTGGACCAAGGAGCAATGCCTTTATCAGTGTCTGTGCATAAATGCAAACAAGCATGATGACTGCAGGAGGAGGGAAGGAGCAGAGGAAGACAGATTACAGCACCAACTCAGAACTGTGGTCTCTAGGGCAATGGATGCTAGGGGTGCAAGGGAACTGAGGGTCCTGGGAGCTGAGTATTCTAGATGGAGCTTCAATGGGAAGGCAAGGGGGGCAAGGCCAGAAAAGCACTGAATGACCAAGGGAAAAAATGGAAGTAAAAATGGACTAGTGGTGTTTAAGAGGTTTCCCCAGCACCCTCCTCAGGACTTAATAAAAATAACTGATGCTTATATACTACTTACAGTGTGCTAAGTATTGTTCCTAGTGCTTTACACACATTATTATTTAATCCTCACAACAGTACTATCAGGTAGGTGTTCTTAGTACTCCCATCTTACAGATGGGGAACTCAGGTTTAGAGAGGTTAAATAACTTGTACAAGTTCATGTAATAGTAACTAGCTGAGAGGGAAATTAAGTCCCCTCTTTCTGAATGGGGAACTGTCAAAGGCAGAAACAACATCCACACCCTGGCCTCAAACAGGGAGCTTCCCAAGAACAAAGATGGAAAGCCAACCAACTATCTATGAGTTATGGTAAGACCGGCCTTGAGGGCAACACACAGAAAGTCCTCGCCCCAGTTGCTGAATGAATGTCAGATTCTCCTTCCAGGAGATCGCATAACAGTATTCTGAGGTCCTTTGAGACCTTTTAATTAAACTTCAGTGTGAAATTCTCTTATTCCTCAACAACAACATAAACAACTCAGGACATTCTCAGATTAGCTAGGCTGTAGCTAGCTGAGAGGCTGAACAGGAGTATGCAGTCTAAAGGAGGTATTAAAATGCCCCCCAGAGCAGAGGACTGATTTAACTGAGATCAGAAGCCTCCTGGAGTCTGCCCTGAAGCAGGACTCACCCCAATTTCTTGAAGTAAACAGTAATTAACTTTTCCTCCAGGATTCACTTGGGCTGGTTCTGACAAACTAGTATGG
This sequence comes from Mustela nivalis, assembly GCF_964662115.1. Lineage (NCBI taxonomy): Eukaryota > Metazoa > Chordata > Mammalia > Carnivora > Mustelidae > Mustela > Mustela nivalis. Next base: position 23,115,732 of record NC_139029.1, read on the forward strand.
GGTGGAACAGAAACACCCAACAGCCTTGTCTATTGGCAGAGCCAAGGCTCACTCATCATCCCACAGGGATTGCTGCCTCCCCACCAGACTGTGAGCTTTGTGAGGCCCAGGATAGCATCTGCACCCTCAGGACCTGTCAGAGTGCTAGCTGTGGAATTCCAGTATTTGAATGACTACAGAAATAAGTTTCTATTGCAGACTTCTTTGTAATCGATCAAAGGTTCTCTCTTCTACGAAGCTGTGAACTTCCTTAGCTGGAATAAACTGCTCTTCCTACGGATTCCTACAAAAAGGAAGCTCCGGCCTTTAAAACAATCTGTTATTTCACCGTGGCTTGTGTCACACTGCTCCGAGTCGGGGGGTCAGTCCTCCCCAAGACCGACAGGGGTAACAGTAGGGCCCGGGTGGGGCTCATCTTTGAGGCCCAGCGCCCACACTGGTCTGGCGGGGCAGCTTGGACCTGCTTGTATGAGGCGGCGCGAGGCCCTGGTGGAGGAAGGGCGCCGGCCCGGCTTACCTTCTCCTTGACTGCCTGGTAGCTCTGTTGCAGCCAGCTCCGCCACCAGCCCACGTCCTCCCTGCGAAGACAGATATATCTGGCGGCCCTGCGGTGCGACTCTTGCCCGCGCATGATCGGGTCTCAGTTTCTCCCAGAGATGTGGTCCGCGAGCCCAGACTTGGCAGACCGTTTCCCCACCCCCTCGCACTGAGACTCCACCCCGCCCTTTCAGCCCCGTCCACTCCCGGGCTGGCCTCCTGTTCCCCACAGGGACCCTGGCCCAGCACCCCGACCCTGGGAGAATTCAGGCCCCAACGCCCGAGAGCTGGATGACGGGCTCACCCTTCCGCCATCTTGCCTGCATGACATCACCACTATTTACTGACCTCTGACTTCCGACACGGCACTACCCCCCCTCCCAAGCACCGCCCCAGAGCGCCCGGCCCAATCCTCGCGCTGACACCGCCCACAGCCCAATCTCCGCCCCGGCTCATCACTAGGCCCCGCCTCCATGAGCTCGGTCCACTCTCTGTCTAGAGTTCGCTCTTAAACTCCGCCCCTGAACTCTCGGCCCAATCCTCACTCAATTCGGTTCTCAAGTCCACCCCCAAGTGTTAGCCCTACCCCCACTAGCACCTACTTTTTATCAAACTGACTTCGGATACGGTGGCTGCCAGGGGCCACGTCCGCCGGCCTGGACCGCGGAGGTGTACTCGCAGAGGCGAGGAAGGAAGGGAGCGGGTCTGGAGCTCGAAAGTCTGGATCCTAGAGCGCAGGGCTAGGACCACCCCCCTTTATGAAACAAACCGCGTAGCGGTTGCTTGGGGTCTCTTCGGGCTAATTCAACAAGCGCAGAGCAGGGCACTGGGCCAGGGTCTGCAGGTGTAGGGAGAAAAATTCTTCAACGGACATGGATTAGCTTGTGAAAGGGAGAGACTTTCTGGATCTGCTACCCATCAAATACCATCACCTCTTGTCTGTTTACTGGGAGAGCTTTAGTAATCCCCCCACCCCCGTTCTGTTTCCCCTCTTTACAGGATTGTTCCTGTCATACCTGCTGTTTCTCCCATCTTAAAAGCGTGGAAATAAATACCAACACTCTCTTGATCGGACACCCTTTCCCCTTTACAGCAAAACTTCTTTAAGACTTGTCTGTACTCACTGGCTCCAATTCCCGTCTCTTCCCATCATTTATTGAATTCACTTCCGTCCCGTTTTTGCCTGACTTGTATTGGGATGCTAAGAGCAATGACCAACTTTCAATCTTTCTTTGGACCAGCAGCATCTGACTTGACACAGTTGGTCACCTTCCTACTTTTAAAAACACTATCTTCACTTGGCTTCCAGGACACCAGTGCCCTTCTGACTCTCCTCTTACCTCACCAGCATCTCCTTCTCACTGTTCTCTACTGTTTTTTTCATTGACCTCTTATTGCTGGAATGTCCCAAGGCTCAGAGCGCCCTCTCTTCTTGTGTGTCTGTAATCATTCACCAGATGATCTCATCAAGTCTCATGATTTTAAATGCCATCTATACACTGGCTGCTCTCAAATTTTTTCTTTAGCCCACACATCTCTGAATACCAGGATCATTATCAATATTTGGTTGTGTAATAGGTATATTAAACTTAATATGCCCCCCAACTCCTGATGTATTAATCTCAACTTTCTGCAAACTTACCCAAAGCTATAAATGGCAACCTCGTTCCTTCAGTTGCTCAAGCCAAAAACGGGGAGGATCTATATATTTTTTTCAAGAATAAGCTTTTTTTTTTAAGATTTTATTTATTTATTTGACAGAGATCACAAATAGGCAGAGAAGCAGGCAGAGAGAGAGAGAGAGAGAGGAAGGGAAGCAGGCACCCTGCTGAGCAGAGAGCCTGATGCGGGGCTTGATCCCAGGACCCTGGGATCATGACCTGAGCCGAAGGCAGAGGCTTTAACCCACTGAGCCACCCAGGCGCCCCACAGGGGATATATTTTTTATCTTTTTCTTTCTTACTCCAAAGCTAGCTGCTCGGCAAATCTATTAGTTCTACCTTTATTTTTCTTATTTATTTATTTATTTATTTATTTATTTATTTATTTATTTGTGTGGAAGGGGCAGAGGAAAAGGGAGAGAGAGAATCTTAAGCAGGCTCCACACCCAGCCTGGAGCCCTACACAAGGCTCTCTGTCTTATAACCCTGAGATCATGACCTGAGCCAAAATCAGAGTTGACCCTTAACAGACTGTGTTGGCTCTACCTTTAAAGCAAAACTAGAACCTGGTCTCTTCTTACTATCTCCCCTGCTACTATGTAAATCACAGCCACTGTTTCTCATCTAGATAAATTCGAGAAACTTTTAACTGGTATCTCTGTCCCAATCTTGCCTTCCCATTGTATAGCCTTAATTCATCCTGAAAGTAGTGTCTTGAAAAATATACAGAATGTAAAATGGCGCAGCTGCTCTGGAAAACAATATGGTGATTCCTCAAAAAACTGAGCATAGAATTACCATACCGTCCAGCAATTCCACCCCTTGGTATATGCCCAAAAGAACTGAAAGCAGGATTTTTAATAAAAAGATTTTATTTAGGGGCGCCTGGGTGGCTCAGTGGGTTAAAGCCTCTGCCTTCAGCTGAGGTCATGATCCCAGGGTCCTGGGATCGAACCGCACATCGGGCTCTCTGCTCGGCTGGGAGCCTGCTTCTCCCTCTCTCTCTGCCTGCTTCTCTGCCTACTTGTGATCTCTGTTTGTGAAATAAATAAATAAAATCTTTATAAATAAATAATAAATAAATAAATAAATAAATCTTTATAAATAAAAAAGATTTTATTTATTTATTTGAGAGAGAGATAGTGAGAGAGAGAGAAGGAGCATGAGGAGGGGCAGAAGAAAACTCTTCACTGAGCAGGGAGCTCAACATGGGGCTTCATCCTGGATCTGGGATCCTGACGTGAGCTGAAGGCAAATGCTTAGCCGATTTGGCTACCCACGTGCCCTGAAAGCAGGAATCTTAACATATTTCTACACCCATGTTCATCTCTGCGTTTTCTTAATAGCCGAGAGGTGTGAGAAACCCAAGTGTCTGTTGACAGATGAATGGATAAACAAAATGTGGTATATATATAATGGAATATTATTCAGCCTTAAAAACTAAGGAAATTCTGACATATGCTATGGTGTCTTGAAGACATTACGCCAAGTGAAATAAGCCAGTCACAAAAGGATAAATATTATATGATTCTATTTATATGACATACCTGGAGTAATCAAAATTCATAGAGACAAAAAGTAGAGTGGTGGATACAAGAGGCTAAAGGGAAGAGGGAATGGGGAATTATTGTTTAATAATGGGTTTGGAGTTTCAGTTTGGTATGATGAAAAAATTCTGGAGATGTGAATTCACAACGCTGTGAATGTACTTACTGCTACTAAACTGTATAGTTGAAAATAGTGAAGTTCTAAGTCTCATGTTCTATTTATCACATTAAAATTTCTGTAAATCAGGGGTGCCTGAGTGGCTCAGTTGTTAAGTGTCTGCCTTCAGCTCAGGTCATGATCCCATGGTCCTGGGATCAAGCCCCACATGGGGCTTCCTGCTCAGCAGAAAGCCTACTTCTTCTCCTTCTCCCACTCCCCCTGCTTGTGTTCCCACTCTCCCTGTGTTCTCTCTGTCAAAATCTTTTTTTTTTTAAGATTTTGTTTATTTATTTGACAGATAGATCACAAGTAGGCAGAGAGGCAGGCAGAGAGAGGAAGGGAAGCAGGCTCCCTGCTGAGCAGAGAGCCCGATGCGGGGCTCGATCCCAGGACCCTGGGACCATGACCTGAGCCGAAATCAGAGGCTTTAACCCACTGAGCCACACAGGTGCCCCCTCTCTGTTAAAATCTTTAAAAAATATTTTGTAAATCAGATCATGATCCTCCTCTGCTCCAAATTTTCTGATGTCTACTTATTGCACTCTGGGAAAAGCTGCTAAGTCTTCACAATCTCCTTTAAGAAACTATGTAGTTGAACTGACCTCAAACTACTTTGCTCATTCTGTTCCAGCCATACTGGCCATTTTGATGTTCCTTGAAAGTTCTCAGCATTCTCCTCTGACTCCAGGCCTTTGGACTTGTTCCCTCTGCTTAGAATGCTCTTATCCCAAATATCCATGTGTTTCAAACCCTCACCTCCTTCAAATCTTCACTCGAATATTGTCTTTTACGTACTCTGAACACATTATTTAAAATTGCAACTTGCATCCTTGCATTCCCATCCCTCTCTCTGGCTCATTTTTTTTCTCTATACCACTTACCGCTGTCTGATATACTATCTGTTTTTACTTTTAAAAACAGAAAAAGGGGCACCTGAGTGATTCAGTTGGGCATCTGCCTTTGGCTCAATTCATGATCCCAGAGTCCTGGGGTTGAGTTCCACGTCAGGCTCTCTTCTCTGTGGGGAGTCTGCTTCTCCCTCTCACTTTCCCTGTCTACTCTGTCTCTTTCTCTCTCTTTCAAGTAGATAAATAAAATCTTAAAAAAAAAAATAGCAGAAAAGAACTGTCTGCCTCCCTGTGACTCAAATGTGTCTTCCATGAAGACAGGGATTTTTTTTTAAAAACGTATTATCGGGGCGCCTGGGTGGCTCAGTGGGTTAAGCCTCTGCTTTCGGCTCAGGTCATGATCCCAGGGTCCTGGGATGGAGCCCCGCATCGGGCTCTCTGCTCAGCAGGGAGCCTGCTTCCTCCTCTCTCTCTGCCTGCGTCTCTGCCTACTTGTGATCTCTGTCAAATAAATAAATAAAATATTAAAAAAAAAGATATTATCACCAGAGATAGGGATTTGTATTTTATTTATTTTATTTATTTTTAAGTAAGCTCTATGTCCAACGTGGGGCTCAAACTCACAACCCCAAGATCAAGAGTCCCATACTTCATTGGCTGAGCCAGCCAGGCTCTGCTGAAGGCAGAAATCTTTGTCTTGTTTACCTGTCTACTCCTAGCACCTGGACCTGTGCCTGGAGCATAACAGACACTCAATATTTGTTGAGCAAATGAAAGAATGAATGTAAGGAGAGTAAGGACAGAGGCAGGACTAATTTGGAGCAAGCTGGAGTGGCTAACATGAGAAGGGAAAAGAGGAAGATAGAGATGAAGCTGTAAAGGTCTTTAGCATCTAGTCCTGAGACCCTTGGAGGCAGGGTTAAAAATTCAAACTTAAGCCACAGCCAGAGGAGAGTCATGGAAGGTTTGTGAATATGGAACTGACTTGTGCTGTGAAGGTAGTGGGACCAAGTGACCAGACTCTACTGCTAATAGGTCTAATGATGTTATTTATTAAACAGGTGAAGCATTTTACATAGTGTACCTTGTGTGATCTTCCCAGGAACCCTATGAGGTAGAAACAATTTTTTAAAAAGATTTTATTTATTTATCAGAGAGAGAGAGAGAGAGAGAGAGCGGGAGAGAGCGAGCACAGGCAGACAGAATGGCAGGTAAAGGCAGAGGGAGAAGCAGGCGCCCTGCTGAGCAAGGAGCCCGATGTGGGACTTGATCCCAGGATGCTGGGATCATGACCCGAGCCAAAGGCAGATGCTCAACCAACTGAGCCACCTAGGCATCCCGGTAGAAACTATTTTTAATCTCCATTTTGAGGAAGCTGAGATTCAGGGATGGAGTGACTTTCCCAAGGCTGATTTGAACCCAAGACAGTCTAATCCAGTTTCAGCACGTCTCACAAGTCTTACCTCATCCAGCCTCCGTCCTGCTTCCCACCTAGCCGATAAGCTGCAGACAGACAAGGACAGCAAACTACTTTTCGGTTGGCATTAGCTCAGTCCCTGGCCCCAGGCTTGGCGCAATGCTTGCCCGTGAGGTCCTCAGTGTGTGTGGACTGACTGGGACCCTTTGCTTGGATTTCTGGTCCTCCTCATCTGCTCATCCCCACACGTGGTCCCTTGACTACCTTCACTGCCAGTCAGCAGATCTGGGTTCAAATCCCAGTTTAATTGCTTCTCAGTCCTGTGGAATCAGTCAAGTTAATGTCCCCTGGCTTTATTGTCTTCATCATTAAAATGGGGATACTACTCCTGGTTGTTGTAGGGATTAAGTAAAATAAGTAGGACACCTAACACATCATGTGCCAAAGTCCTTAGTATGGTAATTATTACTGTTTTATCCCCTTTCCCCTCTCCTCAGAGTCTAACACAGTGCTAGTCACTGGTAGAGGGATAATAATCATCTGTTTAATTAAACAATATTTTGCAAGAACACTGGATTTTGATTAGCAGAGTACATTTTAACCCTGGGTTATGGGTATTGGTCACTTTTTCTCACTGGAACTGTTTTTTTTTTTTTTTTTTCACCATCCTTAGGATCTCTACATTTTCTCCTAGCTCTTAGATGAGGTATGAATGTATAAATTTGGCCCAACCCTGGCCCTCAGACCCTCCTTTAGCTGACATTCCCCCACTCCTGCCCTGCTGGACACCTCTTGGCAGATGGTTCTTATCCCAGGCAGGATCTTCTTGGCTTCGGCTCCCAGGGAGACCTGACATCCTGGGGCCGCCAGGGGGTGCTATGGTCTCATTCAGGAGAAGCTGGTTCCCGGTTTCCAGGCAGAGCAGATGGAAACAGTCCTACGATGCCCTCTGGCTCCCCTAGAGAAGCTTGGCTTCCTCTGTGGAAGGCAGCTAGCCCTGGGATGATCCTGGGAGGTGAAATCTCCAAAACCCACCCTGATTCTACTATGGAGATTTCAGAAGTGTTGGGAGCAGGACCCGCTACATTTGTGGGACCCAGCGCAAAATAAGAATGCCTGAGATCTGGTAGAGGCAGCATAGGGCATGCCTGAAAGCCTGTAGAATGGATCTAGTCCAGCCTTTTAGAGCTGACTTAAAATTTTAGAAATTGTATAAGCTGATTGTTGAACACAGCCATTACAAAAATTATATAAAAATTATATGAAATAGATTATATAAAAACAAAGGTAATAAATGTCCTAAACTCATCACTATACAATTATTTTTATACATTTCATGATCATCTACGCCTTTGAAGTGGCTTACATTTATTGTACCTATTTGCTTCATATATCTTGCCAACTCTGCTCAGTGAGGTCACATTGGTAGTTTAAAATCAAAGAAGGTTGGAGTATTGATGTCATCAGATCTACAAATATCACAAATCATGTCCTTCCCACCCTCCACCCCGAAGCCAGTTAAACTTTTACCAGTACACGCTGGGTCCTGGTTGTACTCCTAATGTCCTGTGCTGTGTGATCTCCAGCAAAGCTCTTTTCCCTCTGGCCACCCATACATTTGTGTATCACTTTATAATTTACCGAAGGGAACACTTTTTGTGTGCTGGGCACTGTGGTCTCATGCAACTCTTACAACCACCCAGGATGTGGAGTGCTGTCGTACAGAGAACAAAGGATGTTGGCACAGTAGAGTTAATGACTTTGGCTCCTGGGATAGCTGTCATCAAGACTCCAGAAGGTGGCGCTGTGGTCTAACTCAGAGAAGCAAGCCTCCTTCCCTTTCTGAGCCTCTGTCTCATATTGAAAAAATGTTAATTAATTAATAATAATAATAATAATAATAATGATACAATGTCTTTCCAGCAGCTTCCAGCATTTTTCTTGAGACACACACACCAGAAGCCTGCTCCCTAGCTATACCTAAGACTAGGTAGAGGAAAGATCTAGCCCCCTTTGCTCCTGTAGAAGGTCAGAGCTGTAGGAAGAGAAAGATGGTATTTCCTTCTTACTAGAACATCAGAGAGAGAGGGTCTTCCCCCAAAGGGAGACTAGGGTTGGATCGTTTAAGAATTCAGGAAATGCCAGCACAAAATATGACGCTTTGATATACTGATTATTTTGAGCCTTGCCCCTGAAAAAACAGCAAATTGGGGAAGAGGCTTTCTCCGAATTCCCCCTACCTGCTCAATGACAGATCCTTCAAAAGGAACTCATTTGTCTCACATCCCCTCCCCTGGGACTTCATCAACCTGGGAAGATTGGCTTTTATCACAGGAGAGACTAGAAGTCGACACCACGCCATAAACCATCGTATCACCTTCTCTTCTTCTAAGGGCCCTTCATTTACTCTCTCCCCTGAGTGGCCTACATCTCTCCACCCCTTCCCCTATTAAAATGTGGTATAAGCCCTCAACTCCCATTGCTTTTTGGGGTATTTCTCTTTTTCCTTCCTCTGATCCCCACTTGCATGTAATATCAAAAGTGAATAAATTTGTCTTCCTTTTCTCCTATTAAACTGTCTGTTATCAGTGCATTTCATAGACCCAGCTATGGAACTTAGGAGGGTTGAGGGAAAGTTTTTCCTCCCCTGTAATGGGGGGGGGCAAATATTAACAGTCCTATGTATTCCTCTAGCTGCCAGATACATACACCCTGTGTCCCAAACTTACACTTGCTTCCTAATTAGCAGAAAGCAGCTATGACTGCTATAATTAAAAAACTGTTACTCCCCAAGGAAGGAACCACAACGCCTTGATGTTCCTCTTCTAGCTTTCTTAAGACTCTTCAGTCTGTGACTAACTGGCAAGGTTAATCTCCTTGCACAAGGGCCTGGAGACCATGGTAGGGGAAAGGGAGGGAAAGGAGAAACATCTAATATACATATGTGTACACATTAAGGAGTGAAGTTCAAGTAGAGACTATAATCTTTTTTTTTTTTTAAAGATTTTATTTATTTGACAGACAGAGATCACAAGTAGGCAGAGAGGCAGGCAGAGAGAGAGGAGGAAGCAGGCTCCCCGCAGAGCAGAGAGCCCAACGAGGGGCTTGATCCCAGGACGCTGGGATCAGGACCTGAGCCAAAAGACAGAGGCTTTAACCCACTGAGCCACCCAGGCGCCCCTAGATACTATAATCTTTACCTCCATAACCCATTTTAAGGCTGATCTTGTGGGGTGTCTGGGTGGCGCAGTCGGTTAAGTGTTTGGCTGGGGTCATGGTCTCAGGGTTGTGAGATGGGGCCCGGTTTTGGGCTCTGCACTAGGCATGGAGTCGGCTTGAGGTTCTTGCTCCTTCTCCCTTGGTGCCTCCCTCTTCTCTCTCTAAAATAATAAATAAAACGTTTTTTAAAAGGCTGATTTGTATTTATGACTTTCCTTCTTCGCTCTATCTCTTCCAGGTTTCTTCTGCCTGGATATCTAAGTTGTTTTTTTTTAAAAAATATTTTATTTATTTATTTGACAGGGAGAGACACAGCGAGAGAGGGAACACAAGCAGGGGGAGTGGGAGAGGGAGAAGCAGGCTTCCCGCTGAGCAGGGAGCCCAATGTGGGGCTTGATCCCAGGACCCTGGTATCATAACCTGAGCTGAAGGCAGACACTTAACGGCTGAGCCACCCAGGCACCCTGGACAGCTAAGTTCTTAACCCACAGAAGAGACCCAAACTTTCATTCCTGAGAGATCTGGGCCCTGGGGGGGTCCTCTTGAATAGAACTGCAGCCATCTTGCAGTGACTGTGATCATGGGATTTGGACTAGGAATAGGATCATTAGAGCATACAGTTAAAAATTTTTTTTTGAAGATTTTATTTATTTATTTACTTGAGAGAAAGAGAGAGAGAGAGAGAGTACATAAGCGGGGCAGAGGGAGAGGGAGAAGCAGACTCCCCTGCTGAGCAGAGAACCCAATTCGGAGCTCGATCCCAGGACCCTGGGTTCATGACCTGGGCCAAAGGCAGGCGCTTAATGACTGAGTCAGCCAGGCGCCCTCAGTTAAATCTTTCATTGAGCCTCCTTGTCCCAACTGTGTGGTAACAACTTATTTCCCCTTGATAGCCAGAGATTTTGACCCCAGAACATACTTTGATTTCTCCTTTGCTTGCCTCTTCAGTGGTGTGAGGTGTTCAAAATGGATGGCTGAGTGGCAGTTTCAACTTCCAGTTCATTGGGAAAACTGGGTCACTTGGGGAAGGCATTCCTCCCTTGGACACTACAAGCTTTTTTCTTTCTTTTTTTTTTTTTAAGATTTTATTTATTTGTTTGACAGACAGAGATCACAAGTAGGCAGAGAGGCAGGCAGAGAGAGAGGGGGAGGAAGGCTTCCCACTGAGCAGAGAGCCCGATGCGGGGCTTGATTCCAGGACTCTGGGATCATGACCTGAGCTGAAGGCAAAGGCTTTAACCCACTGAGCCACCCAGGCACCCCACACTGCAAGCTTTTAACACAGCTCTCTTCTCTCTAGTCTCATGAGGCCAAGAAGCAGGTAGTGTTTGAGTGTGTCAAGAAGTTTCATTGTGAGAGAAGCCACTCCTACATCAGGCCCCTTGGTTCTTGAGGTGCTATCCAGCTGAAGGAGAAACAGTAGGTTCCCTGGTTCAGAGCATTCCTGGACCCTGTGGAATGCTCTAGAAGGCTGACTAACAGAGCACATGGTAAGCCCAGTGAATCCTGCAGGTGTCAGCTCAGTGTCTCACTTCTTTTCTTGTGGAGTGACTTCCACGGTCAGAAACAACATCTTGTGAGATCACGAGACTGTGTATAAAGTGCACAGATGGGGGTTTCTGGCAGAGGCGAGCAAGACAGGAAAAGCAAATTCAAATCCAGAGTAAGCACAAATTCCCCATGAGGGACAGAGTCCTATCTCATCCATCTGCCCCTTGGTAGTTGGCCTGAGTCCTCAAGGTATGACATCAGATCAAGGGTCCAGCGCCAGGTGCTGCTGTGGGCAAACTGGGGGTCAGTAGTGGGGGTTGCCAGGTTGGCCTTGGTGAGGGGAAGACCCTCTTCTTCTTCTTCTTTTTTTTTAAGATTAATTTATTAGAGAGAGAGAGAGAGGGATAGCATGTGCGCGCATGGGCAAGTGGGGGGAGGGGCAAAGGGAAGGGGAGAGAGGCTAGCAGGCTTCCGGCTGGTCACAGGTCTGAGTGGGGGTGGATCTCAGGACCCCTGAGATCACGACCTGAGCCAAAACCAAGAGTTGGATGCTCTACCTACGGAGCCATGGAGGCATCCCGGGACGTCCCTCTTCTTGAGCCCATGCATTCTTAGTCTCCACTCCTGTCATCTTGCTCCTTTGTCAGTGAACCCACTGAAGGATAGCTGGACTGGCTGGGGGGAAAGGTTATCTAGTTAACATCCACTGAACATCCTATTTGCTGATTATTAAAAGCGTCTGCCTTCGGCTCAGGTCATGATCTTAGGGTCCTGGGATCAAGTCCCATGTTGGGCTCCCTGCTCAGTGGGGAGTATGCTTCTCTCTCTCTTTCCCCCTCTCCCTCTGCCCCTCTCCCTGCTTGTGCTTTCTCTCTCTCTCTCTCTCAAATAAATAAGTAAAAACTTAAAACAACAACAACAACAACAACAACAAAACCAACTTCCTCCACAGTAGAAGCCTAAGGTCAACATTTGAATGGCATACCTGCTGTCTCACAATCATGGACCTTTCTAACAAATCTATCTTTCTCAAAGCTCCTCGTCATGAACTTTCAATCTTGTAAGCTGCTCAAATCATCAGTCACTGCCCATGACCTGGTACAGCTCCTCACCTCAGGCCATCTCTCCTTCCAGGCAAGGTTGGTAATGAGATATGCTGCTTACAGTTCTGCCTGCTGAGGGATTTTCTACCCCATTATCCTTTGGGACCACGTACCCATTTCCATAAAGCTATTTCTTGCTGTTTCAGAATCTGTCATCAGAAAACCAGGCTCTGATATTTCCCCCTTCCCAGTGGCTCCTTGTTGCAATCACTCATCTAGCTTGGAACATTCTACGGGCCCAGGCCTATTTCGGCAGGTCTGTCCTTGCTCCTCCATCCCCAACCTTCTGTTCCCAAGTCTCTTCAGTAATCTCCTTCAGTAGCCACTGCCTAGGATTCAGTGTTGATCCCGATTTCAGGCCATCTGTCCTTCCAAAGTAGAAACCCACAAGCCTCACTCCCTCCGAGTTCTACCACAGGACAACTTCCTGCCTCTGCTCTCCTTCAGAGTCATCCTGAGAAGGCTGCTCAAGCCTTAACAGTCCGTTTCTGGCTGGTGCTAGGACACACATAAAGTCATTCCACATTTCTTTCCTCCCCAGTCACCTGGGTTAAAGTCACTCTCGCAGCGTGGCGGGAATGGACACTCTGGGGGTGAGAACACCCTGCCCATTGCCCCTTTGAGGCTGTTGAGGCCAAGTTCTATTGGGACCATTTCCCCTTGAGGACTGCTGGGCATAAGGATCAGATGCCCATCGGATCGACAGGCAGCTCGGGTTACCGGGTCCCCTGGGGTGCCCCTCGGTGCAGTCCACCGAGCCCAGCAAAAACCCGGGAGCTATTTCTCTAAAGAAAAATGCTCACTTATGAAGGAAGCATGGCTTTGCTCCCGAGCCCTAAGGGCCTGTTTCCAGAGGGCTCTCAGTATCTGGGGCTGACCCCACAGAGTGTCCTGATTTACTTCAGGTGCTCTGAGCCCTGGTCTGTTCACTTATGAGGGCTAAAAGGCTGAACTCTGTGCATCGTGTGGCCTGGACCAGGGAGGGAGACCTATTTTGCCCTCTCTTGTCCGGTGCCTTACTCAAAGCTAGAGACCAGCCAGTGGGTAGGAGCAGTGCACCGGGATGTTCTATGTTGCCAAAATCCAGAGACCTACCAAGCATTGGAGCTCCTTCTAAGATGAAGGAAATCCAAAGTGCAGCAACCAGTCCTTTGTCCGGGAGGGAATGTCCTGAAGGCGTCTCAGAACATATGGCACTCAGAGTTTTAATGTTGGCATTTCTCTTCCATGATGGGATTTATCTTCCATTCTTTGGCACCTGATCTTCTCTTTCTTGGGTTCTATCAGCATGGGGACACCAGTGTGACAGCCTGTGGGATAAAGGGACAGACACCTGGATTGATTCTTGACCTCTAGTCCAACCTCCTTCTATTTGAGGATTTGTAGAGCAAAGACCATGTCCCACGTTCCCTTACAGCTAAGGAAGGTTCTGGATGTAAATTCAGTTTCTTCAAGTAGGTGCACCCACATGAGACTTGGGAAAGCAGAAATAAGACAGACATCATCTCTTCGCAGCGGGGGCTGCTGGCAAGCCAGATCTGCTTGAAACACCTGGAGCAGTTTCTGTTTTCTGCACTGAACAGACTGATAGAGACAGCAGTAGGGTCAAGGCTCCCACAGACTAAATTAGGGCATTCAGCAGCAGGGTTGGCTTTTCTTTGAAGTAGGATTGTAAGCTAATTGCTTCTCGCATATTCTTTGTCATAGTGGAGAAAAATGCATTTGCCTGATCAAGTTCTGGGGTGGTCCTGATATATGCCCCCCCAAAAGCCACAGCTGGAATGGTATTTGTAAATGGGGTCACCATTTGTTTACGTTTACAATATTCTTCTGCCTCCTTCAAGACTGTTTTTTCCACTTTCCTAACAAAGACGTGGATATTAATGGGACAGAAATCACCACCTCTGCCTATTTTAAGTCTTTCATGGTGGCATCATTTCTGTGATGCTGTCAGGATCTTTTATTTTAATTTATACTTTATGGGAATGAGGCACTTCGGTGACTCGTAGTTTGTTTTTCCTATCCTAAAAGCTGTTGACCTATGGCATGAGAGCCGGTGTAGGCTCCTTCATTAAATTCCTCTCTGCTTGAAATACGTAGGGTGGCCTCTGTTTTCCTGACTGGACACTGATTCATACATTTCCCATAAAGCCCACACTCGAGAGCAGCTCAGATGCATTCTGGGTGTCCAGGAATTAGTGTGGCCATAGTCTGATTGTTCCCAAAATGTCTGAATATTTGTGCCCAAGTTCTCTGGAGAAGAGACAGGAGAAAGACTCATGGTATGGTCCTGCTGTGTTATTGTTTGGTCTTTCCTTAAGGGTCCTTAACTTTCTTTTTCTTCAGTGGTCTAGGTACCTGAATTGACTCAGGTGTGGGAATTGGATGAAAGACCAAAACTGTTTATTGTATCAAGATAGGCCTTTTTTGGGGCACCTGGGTGGCTCAGTGGGTTAGGCCTCTGCCTTTGGCTCAGGTCGTGATCCCAGGGTCCTGGGATTGAGCCCCACCTCGGGCTCTCTGTTTAGCAGGGAGCCTGCTTCCCCCTCTCTCTCTGCCTGCCTCTCTGCCTACTTGTGATCTATCTGTCAAATAAATAAATAAAATCTTTAAAAAAAAAAAAGATAGGCCTTTTTCACTGATCATGGAAGGGTTTTTTTTTTTTTTTTTTTCTGTTATAAAAATTAAGGGCAACCCTCTTGGGTCCCCTCCCTCTTTGAAAGTTTTGTACTATCACTTTGCTATCACTCAATAAACTTTGCTTTGCTGCCCCCCAAAATAAAATAAAATAAAAGAGTAGAATAAAATAAAATAAAATAAAAGTGGGAATATAGTAGGTTGTCCATGATCAGCTAGTTGTTTCCCAAGATCTCTGTGGATCAAACCATTCTTTTTTTTTTTTTTAAAGATTTTTTTTCATCCATTTGACAGAGAGAGATCACAAGTCCTGCTCAAGGGTCAAGAAGGGATTTAAGTTTTCTTTAGTGATGAGGGTTCAATCTTATCAATTAAGGATCAAATTCTTCAGGTAAGAGAGGTGAGAACATTTCAATGGATTCAACAGACAACACTCTACACTCTTGCTGAGAAATTTAATCCGGTCTCATAAACTGGATTAAATTTACTGAAAAGAATTTCTCTTAATTGACCCATACTTAGCTGAACTTGCTGAATTAACCAATACTCTTTCTCCACACTTTTAAAAAAAATTAAGGTAAGATCCACCTAAAATACAATTAATCATTTAAAAGTGTACAATTCACTAGAAGTTAGTATAGTCACAATGTTGTACAACCACCCCTTTGTTCTGGTTTCAAGTGTGGGGTGTTTCTGAGTGCAGAGCTCTATGTAACTGACCACTCACGTGGCATGCCCATTAAGCTGGTCTGCCTGTCACCCAGCCCTCACCCCAGTGGCCATCCTCCTGTTTCTTAGGCACTCACCAATCCGTTTTTAGAGCCTTCCTACTAGCTCTTCCCCTGCCTTGAATGCTCTCCTGTTTAATCTTAGCATGGCTCACCCCTCATTAGGGTCTTCCCTGAAAGGTTGCCAACTGAGAGGACATCCTTGACCCTCGACAACATAGTCATGGAACTAAATCACTTTGTTAGATCACCAACCTGTTTTTAAATTTTATTTATTTTATTTTTTAAATTAACATATAATGCATTATTTGTCTCAGGGGTACAGGTTTGTAATTCATCGGTCTTAAACAACACCCAGTGCTCACCACAACACATACCCTCCCCAGTGTCCATCACCCAGCCACCCCATTCCTCCCTCCCCTCTCCACTCCAGTAACCCTCAGTTTGTTTCCTAAGATTAAGAGTCTCTTGTGAATTGTCTTCCTCTCTGGTTTCGTCCTGTTCCACTTTTTCCTCCCTTCCCCTATGATGCTCTGCTTTGTTTCTCAAATTCCACGTATCAGTGAGATCACATAATAATTGTCTTTCTCTGATTGACTTACTTCGCTCAGCGTAATACCCTCTAGTTTCATCCATGTCTTCACAAATGGCAAGATTTCATTTTTTGATGGCTGCATTATATTCCAGTGTGTGTGTGTGTGTGTGTGTGTGTGTGTACCACATCTTCTTTATCTGTTCATCTGTTGATGGATATCTGGGCTCTCTCCATAGTTTGGCTATTGTGGACACTGCTGCTGTGAACATTGGGGTGCAGGTGCCCCTTTGGATCATTACATTTGTATCTTTGGGGTAAATACACAGTAGTGCAATTGGGGTCATAGGGTAGTTCTATTTTCAACTTTTTTTTTTTTTAAAGATTTTATTTATTTATTTGACAGACAGAGACCACAAGTAGGCAGAGAGGCAGGCAGAGAGAGAGAGAGAGAGGAGGAAGCAGGCTCCCCGCTGAGCAGAGAGCCAGATGCGGGGCTCGATCCCAGGACCCTGGGATCATGACCTGAGCCGAAGGCAGAGGCTTAACCACTGAGCCACCCAGGTGCCCCATCTATTTTCAACTTTTTAGGAACCTCCATACTGTTTTCCAGAGTGACTGCACCAGTTTGCATTCCTACCAACAGTGTAGGAGGGTTCCCCTTTCTCTGTATCCTCACCAACATCTGTTGTTTCCTGACTTGTTAATTTTAGCCATTCTGACTGGTGTGAGGTGGTATCTCATTGTGGTTTTAATTTGTATTTCCCTGATGATGAATGATGTTGAGCACCTTTTCATGGATCACTAACCTGTTTTAATTATTTACCATGCGCTTCATTTATTTCCTTTTTTAAAAGTTGTTTACTTGTTTATTGGCCATCTCCCAGTTGTTATGGGTTGAACCCCCCCTTCCTGTGTTGAAGTCCTAACCCCCAGCACCTCAGAACCTGACTCAGTTTGGAAAACAGGATTGTTGCAAATGTAAGAATTAATTAAGACAAGGTTGTACTAGGGATTCCTGGGTGGCTCAGTGGGTTAAGCATCTGCCTTTAGCTTAGGTCATGATGGGGGGTGGGGGGTCCTGGGATCAAGTCCCCCGTGGGGCTCCCAGCTCAGCGAGGAGTCTGCTTCTCCCTCTCCCTCTGCTGCTCCCCCTGCTTGAGTACTCTCTCTCTAACAAATAACTAAATAAAAAAAAAATTTTTTTTTTTTTTTGACAGACAAAGATCACAAGTAGGCAGAGAGGCAGGCAGAGAGAGAGGAAGGAAAGCAGGCTCCTCTGTGGAGCAGGGAGCCCGATGCGGGGCTCGATCCCAGGACCCTGGGATCATGACCCGAGCCGAAAGCAGAGGCTTCAACCCACTGAGCCACCCAGGCGCCCCACTAAATAAAAATCTTAAAGAAAGAAAAAAGAGAGAACCCCTAATCCAATATGACTGGTGACCTTACATAAAGGGAAATCTACACGCAGAGATGTTACGCGAGAAGCTCTGCGGACAGGAAGAAGGCCGTCTACAGGCCGGGAGAGAGGCCTGGAGCAGATCCTCCCCTCTGAGCCCTCAAGAGGAACCAACCCTGCCCACACCTGGACTCCTAACCACCAGACCTGCGGAACAATGAGTTTCTGCGGTTGAAGCCCGTTTGTAGTACTTTGATGCCGCAGCCCCGGCCCACCCATTCACCTGCTGAGAGAACTCGGCTCCCGGGGGCGGCAAGCTGGGGGAACTTGTTCGCAGCTGTCCCACAACCCGCGGTGTCGGTACTGAGCCGGCGGCACATCGCCCTCTAACCGTTTCACGTGTATCCGTGAACCTGGAAGCTTTTCAAGGGAACGGAGTGTTGCGGGGTTGAGTGGATGATATCCTTTCCCTCATTTCCAGAATGCTCGCGGAGCGCGGGCAAGTGGAATGTGTGCGGACTGACGGGTCAGAGGTCCTGCTCTCCAGGCCGCTGGAACCCGCGCAACGCGCTCCCGGCTCTCAGCACAAAGACGCCGTACTTCGCAGGTCCCTCAATGGGACTCAGAAGACCCCGCCGAGCTCCAGCCTTCGGCAATCGCCGTTTCCTGGTATCTCGGTACTTGTAGTTTTGTCCACTCTGTCTTCGCGGGAGAAGGGAACGCTGAGACCACAACTCCCGTCACCGCACGAGCGCGGGCGCGGTCAGAGCGCAGCCTCGGGAGGGGGCGCTGGCGCCATTGACTAACCTGCTGGCCGCAGGGCCCGCCTTCCTAAGCCCAGGAGCCCCTGTGATTGGTCAGCTGCCTCGCCTTTCACGGAGGGGGCGACAGGTGAATGAAAGGGGGGCGTGTCGGGGCGCGGAGCTCGGCAGCCGCGCTGCTGGATCCCGCTGAAAGGTGAGAGCCGAGAAGCGGGTTCGCGCTGCAGCTTTCATTGGTTTGGGGAGGATTCGGAGCGCCGCGAGAAGTCGGCCTTGGGTGGAGGGAGCGGGCAGGGAACTCCCCTCTCGGTCGGCCTCCTTTGGACCTCTCGGCCCTGGCTACTCCCGAGACCCCCACCGCGTGAACCTGAGCTGGATGACCGACCCTCCATCCCCTCCCGCGTGGGGAGGGGTAGCGTGGCGCGGCGGTAGCTGTCCCCCATTCGCTGGCATTGGGTTCTCCCTGGCGCGTCGTCCGGCTGTGTGGTCCTGGTGCCCGCCCATGGCGATGGTGCGAGGGACGGGGCGGGGGTGGTGGTGGTAATGAGGACTTGGCCAGGCTGGGGCAGTGCTTACCGCAGCGATGGTCACTTCGTCTGCAGGAGGGCCCGGGAGGGGCAAGGCCCTAGTTCCCCACCCTCAG
The DNA here is from genome assembly GCF_964662115.1 of Mustela nivalis. Lineage (NCBI taxonomy): Eukaryota > Metazoa > Chordata > Mammalia > Carnivora > Mustelidae > Mustela > Mustela nivalis. The sequence continues at coordinate 23,134,415 of NC_139029.1, forward strand.
GAGCCAAAGACAGGTCCAGTAACTGGTTCCCGTGATCTCTGCAGGGTCGTCTGGCTCTAGAAGGGGGAGGGGGGAATCCCCTTTTCTTGGGAACAGTTTAGCAGGTGAACCGAAGATGCAGTTGACCCCGAAATTTTTCCGGTGGAAATGGAAACTCTTCTCCCGTGTCGTTCCCCTCCATAGGAACGGAGGAGAGGAGTGACTTCCCCAACCCTTTTGGGGAGTCAGGTTGGCATAGTGGTTAGCATGTCAACTCTGGAATGAAACTAATTTTGGTTCCAATCCCAGCTCAGGCGTGTTAGCTATAAATCTGACCCTCAATTTCTTCCCCTGAAAAAGAGGGTACAACGATTATATCTACTGCATTAGGTTATTGTGAGATAAAACTTAATGCTTGTAAAGTACTTCTTACAGTGCTTCATGAGGAGTGGTATGCAGTAAATGCTAGCAATAGATGAGCAGTTTCCTGTTTTCTTTTTTTTTTTTTTTTTAAGATTTTGTTTATTTATTTGACAGACAGAGATCACAAGTAGGCAGAGAGGCAGGCAGAGAGAGAGGAAGGGAAGCAGGTTCCCCGCTGAGCAGAGTCCGATGCGGGGCTCCATCCCACGACCCTGGGATCATTACCTGAGCTGAAGGCAGAGGCTTTAACCCACTGAGCCACCCAGGTGCCCCATCCTGTTTTCTTTTTAAGATTATATTTATTTACTTAAAGATTTTATTTATTTATTTATTTATTTGAGACAGAGAGAGGTGGGGAGGGGCAGAGGGAGAGGGAGAAGCAGACTCCCTAGTGAGCAGGGAGCCCCATGCAGAGCTCCATCCCAGGACCCCGAGATCATGACTGGACCTGAAGGCAGACAATTCAACCAACTGAGCCACCCAGGTGTCCCTTATTTATTTATTTTAGGGAGAGGGAGAGAGAGTGTGTGCATGAGCCGTCAGGAGGAGCAGAACGGGAGGAAGTTGGAGGGGTAAGGATTTCAAGCTGGCTCTGTGCTGAGCTCTGAGTGGAGCCAGACCAGGGGCATTGATCTCATAACCCTGAAATCATGTCCTGAGCCCGAAACCAACAGTCCAGTGCTTAACCACTGAGCCACCCAGATGCATACCCCCACTTTTTTTTTTTTTTTTTTTTGATGAGTAGGTATTCACTATTCTCAGGTTGCTGAGACTGAAGGAGTCTTGTCAGAGTTAGTGGGTGGAATTCAAGTCTGGTTTTGGTACCTGAATGAAGATAGTGGTGGGATCTGGGTAGGAGTCCCTGGGGAATGTGGGAGTGTGTTACAGGCAGGAGTGTTGGCATCTGCTCTCTCCTGAAGGACGTGCACTGTACCTAGTTTATTTTTTTAATCCTGGTATCTTCCTTGTGTCAGACATTGTATGGAGCCAGTCATTGTTGAATTGAATTGAAACAGTGAGAGGGCTGGGGCGGGAGGGCAGAGTCCCTGCCAGAGTGTGGATAAATGTACTTCTGGAGAGCAGTACACACAGAGAGCTTCTTCCCAGGGAGAGGTAGTGATCCTCAGCGTGTCACAGGAATGTAGGACACCGAAGGCAAGTGACATGAATAACAATTTCTACCGTATATGCCAAGTATAGGGTTGGGGACAGACTTTTGCAAAGTTAGGGAGTATTTATGTGACCCAGTAGAATCTACATTATTTGGAGCAAGAAAGCCAAAGGAGATGGGTTTGGGTACCACTGCTGGAAAAGAGCATCTTCCAGTGAAAGATGGAAGTGCCCTGGAGATAAAACCATTCTTCAGGCTAAGAGATGTTGTACCTACACTGGTTTATCTCCCCGGTTTGCCAACTTCTTATCCCTTTGCCCCTCCTCCTTTCTCCCCTTTGTTTAAAAAGAGAAAATGAAGGAAGTACATACACATAGAGAGGTTGAAAACAAAAAGTGAGGGTCCCTCCACATACCTCTTACCCTTAATTGCTCTTCTCAAGCGAAACTGCTGTGAACTCGTGCTTATATAATCTTATGGAGGAAAAATCATGCATTGATTTTTCAGGATCATATAGTACATTTGGACAGGATCATATAGTACATTTTGTTTTGCATCTTGCCTTTCTCTCTCTCTCTCTCTTTTAAAAAAAAGATTTTATTTATTTATTTGTCAGAGAGAGAGAGCACGGGCAGGCAGAGGCAGAGAGAGAAGCTGGCTCCCTGCCGAGCAAGGAGCCTAATGCATGACTCGATTCTAGGACCCTGGGATCATGACCTGAGTTGAAGGCAGTGGCTTAACCAACTGAGCCACCCAGGCGCCCCTTGCCTTTTTCTCTTAATATATCTTGGTGACCTTTCCATAATGAACACACACAACTCTAGCTCATTAAAAACATGGTTGCCTAGTATTCGCCTGTGTGATTGTACCTCATTGATTTAACTTGTCCCCAACTGGTGGACATCTCAGATATATCATTTTTACTTTTGCGCTAGTACTAAAACCTGGTGAATGGACATTTCTGAACTTGTAATTTGGTATTTTTTGGCAACACATCTGAAAGGGTAAATTTTTACATTGAAATTTCTGGGACAAAAGAGGTGTGCATTTTTAAAAATTTTTACATCTTATATTTATTTATTTATTTTTAAATTTTGAGAGAGAGAGAGAGCACATACATGAGCTGGGTAGGTGGGGGGGCAGAGGCAGAAGGAGAAAGAAAGAGAGAATCTTAAGCAGGCTCCATGCTGGACCTAACTACCGGCTTGACTCAGGGCTTGATCTCACATCCCTGAGATCGTGCCCTGAGCCAAAATCAGGAGTCAGATGCTTAACGCACTGAGCCACTCAGGTACCCCAAAAGAAATGTGCATTTTAAGTTTTTTTTTTTTTTTAAGATTTTATTTATTTATTTGACAGAGGCAGAGAGAGGGAACACAAGCAGGGGGAGTGGGAGAGGGAGAAGCTGGCTTCCTGCCGAGCAGAGAGCCTGTTGTGTGGCTCCATCTCAGGACCCTGGGATCATGACCTGAGCTGAAGGCAGAAGCTTAACAACTGAGCCACCAAGGTACCCCTAAGTTTTAATAAATATTGCCAAATTCCTCTCTGAAATGGTGTTCCAAATTACATCTGCATCTGCAGTGGATAGAAGCACATTGAAAAATGTGATTTTTACCAGTCTGATAGGCTTTCTTTTGGTTCTTTTTCTCTTTCTTTCTTTCTTTCTTTTTTTAAACATTTTGTTCATTTATTTGAGAGGGAGAGTATGAACGGGATAGGGAAGAGCAGAGGGAGAGGGAGAAGCTGACTACCTATTGAGCAGGGAGTGTGATGGCTGGGCTCTATGCCAGCACCAATTCTAGGACAGATCCCAGGACCCTGGGATCATGACCTGAGTGGAAGGCAGATGCTTAACCAACTGAGTCACCCAGGTGCCCCTTTCTTTCAGTTCTGAAAAAGAGTGGAGTGTGACATTGAAATGTTGCATTTTCTTATATCTTGTTTTTCCCTTCATATTTTGAGAGCCAAAGGCAATGGCAGGAACTGCGGGGAAGTCTTGGCTGGAGCAGTCAGAAGAAGTGGGAATGACAGTGAAACCTTAGTCCCGTGACAACTTTCAGGGTTGATATTTTTGGGAATAGTAGAATTGTGCAGCTATCTGGCAGTTTTCCTCCTTTCTGAACCAAATGTTAATTTTACTTTGGATAAGAAAAAAATTCCAGAAATTATGACATAACTTCCTTGACTTTAAAATGAATATAAACAGATAAGAATCATCTTGATGACTTAGGCCCATCAATGATAGCCCCAGGCTACAGTTTAGTGCTGTCCTTAGGCCATTTTGAATATGTAGGAGCATTTAATATGCTTAGCTACATGGCCTCAGGCTGATATTTTGAAAAAAATTCCTGGTTCTATTTTTTTAAGTAATTTTTTTTTACCTTTTCCTAGCTGTCCGTTCTCACTTTTGTCAGTTTACTTGCTCCGAGACACTCTTCGACTTCTCTCTCTACTGGGTTGTGTAGTTTCTAAACTTAAGGCATCACTTGCTATAAATACATAGAAAGTAGGTGTGAATAGCCTCTTAATAAGGTTGTTGGGGGTCTGGTCTGTGCAATTAGTCTGTCTGTGCAATTAGTACACAGACCTTGGGGAGTCTATTTTCCCAGTGGAAGGGCCTTTTTTGTGGGGAGGGAGTGTCTGATTTCTGACTGTGTGAGGTATTGTTTTGTTGCATTGTAGAAAGGGAGAGTGCTAAGGAGTTGGTTGTGGTTGGCAGCTCCAACTAGGCCTTTGTGATTCCAGTAGAGGGAGATGATGTACTGGGTTGTAGATACTTCTCTGTGTTCCATGCGTCAGTATGGAAAAGGAATAGTTGATGGCCAAGTTCATGGCCAAGTTCAGCTGCTTGTTGCTCTAAAGGCCACTACTCAAGAGAGGAACCTGGCCACCTGGGGGGAAGGCAGGCTCTTGTCCAAAAGCCAACTCTGAGTTTTCTGCCTGGCCTAGAGATTTTTTTTTTAAGATTTTACTGGGGTGCCTGGGTGGCTCAGTGTTAAGATTAAGCCTCTGCATTTGGCTCAGGCCATGATCTCAGGATCCTGGGATCAAGCCCTGCATTGGGCTCTCTGCTCAGTGGGGGGCCTGCTTCCTGCTCTATCTCTGCCTGCTATTCTGCCTAATTGTGATCTCTCTCTCTCTCTGTCAAAGAAATAAATAAAATCTTTTAAAAAATTATTTATTTCTTTGACAGAGAGAGACACACAGCGAGAGAGGAAACACCAGCAGGGAGAATGGGAGAGGGAGAAGTGGGGGTGGGTGGGGGGCTTGAAACCAGGACCCTGGAGACACTTAACAACTGAGCCACCCAGGTGCCCTGGCCTAGAGATTTTTATTTTTATTTATTTATTTTTAAAAGATTTTATTTATTTGTCAGAGTGAGCACAGGCAGACAGAGTGGCAGGCAGAGATAGACAGAGAAGCAGGCTCCTGCTGAGCAAGGAGCCCGATGTGGGACTCTATTCCAGGACCCTGGGATCATGACCTGAGCCAAAGGCAGCGGCTTAACGAACTGAGCCACCCAGGCATCCCTGGCCTAGAGATTTTTAAAGGGGTTTAATCAGTTAAGGGAGTTCAATGGTCTTTGACATTTCTTGATGATATGAAACTCAATGATGCTAGCTGCAGAATTATCTCAGTACACAGAGGTTGTGCAAGAAGGTCTGGCTCCTGGCTACCCCGGGGTTGTGCAAGAGTACTCTGATCTTTCTGTAAAGGAGGCCAAGGTTTACAGATGCGCAAAGGGAGGTCAGTAGAGTCATCTGCGTGACCTTAAAAAAGAAAAACATTTTGTTGAAGAATTGCTGGGCTAATCAGAAAGCTGAGGCAGCTTCCAACAGACTTGCTGGCCTCTGTGGCCTGGGAGAGTTCTCTAGTTCTTCATTTTCCAAGGCCACTGGTCTGCAAATCTCAAAGAAAGAAAATGAGTTTGGTTATAGATCAAGGGCCTTAGGTTGGTAAGCAAGGAGTTGTGTTAACTGGAAGCACATTAACCCTTAAGACCAGCTACAGTGCTGTGGCGGGATGGCTCTGTGGTTTGTGTGATGGGAAGCAATGGAGGCGAGAGCTCAGTGAAGAAGGTCAGTGTCCGTCTTTCTCATCAGCCGAAGGTTTTTTTTTTTAAAATTATTATTATTATTTTTTTAAATACATATATATTTTTAATTTGTCAGAGAGAGAGAGAGAGAGAGCGAGCGAGCACAGGCAGACAGAGTGGTAGGCAGAGTCAGAGGGAGAAACGGAGCAAGGAGCCCGATGTGGGACTCGATCCCAGGACGCTGGGATCATGACCTGAACCGAAGGCAGCTGCCCAACCAACTGAGCCACCCAGGCGTCCCAGCCGAAGGGTTTTAAACTTGATTTATACCTGTTCTACTCAGCAGTTAAGCAGGGAGTCTTCCGGGATGCCTGGGTGTCTCAGTTGGCTAAGCATCTACCTTCAGCTCAGGTCATGATCGAGTCCCGCATTGGGCTTTTTGCTCAGCAGGAAGCCTGCTTCTCCCTCTGCTTGCTCTGTCTGCTGCTCCCCCTGCTTGTGCTCTCTCTCTCTCTGACAAATAAATAAATTTTTTTTTTTTTAAAGAAGGGAGTCTTCCTTTTTACTTAGCCAACCTCCTTCGTCCAGAGCACTCTGCCAGGTTCTGTGGGGCATAGCAAATGAGCTAAGACATGGCTCATCCCTTCAAAGGCTTGGAGTCCATTGATATTCAAGGGACAGGACATTTTAAAATTTGAGTGAATGAACCAATGGCTGTGGAGTCTGTCAGTGTGGAGTCTCTCATTTGCAAGAGATAGAAAACTCAACTCAGACCAGCTAAAGCAAAAAGAGACTTAATTGACTTTTGGCCCAGCATGAGTTGGGGCTCAGATGGTGTCCCTGATGCTCCTGCCTGAGCTGGACTGTCTTCTTTGTCGGGCTGATTCCCCTGGTGGCGAGGCAGCATCTCAGAAGAGATGGAACCCCCAGTAAACGCGCGTTGCCTTTTATTGCTCTGACCAAGCCACGTGGCCATCTCTGAGCTAACCCCTTGCACTCAGAAGGTGGGATACCTTGGGGCGCCTGGTTGGCTCAGTGGGTTAAAGCCTCTGTCTTCTGCTTGGGTCATGATCCCTGGGTCCTGGGATCAAGCACGCATCCGGTTCTCTGCTTAGCAGGGAGCCTGCTTCCTCCTCTCTCTCTCTCTGCCTACTTGTGATCTCTGTCAAATAAATAAATAAAATCTTAAAAAAAAAAAAAAAGCAGGTGAGATACCTTGATTGTGTTAGCCTCTGTTCTATCTAGAGCCTGGGGGGATGGCACCGGCTTGATACAAATCACCTTGGCCAAGAATGGGTGACGGGTGGATCTCTCAAAGCCACACAGGGCACTAAAACCGTAAGAATGGTGACTGCATGCTGGCTAGCCCAAGAATCTACCATGCTTCCTTGAAGGGATGATAATAGGGGTGTGTCTCCAAGTTCCATGCCAGGATTGAACTGTAAATATTAGATTTGGGAATTATGTATATTTTGAGTCTTGAAGAAAGTAGAGTGTAGACATAAGAACAGGCACTCCAGGGGATAACTGACCTGGTTTTGAGTCTTGGCTCTGTTCCAGCTGGGTCATCTCCTACCTTCTCTAAGTCTCCGATTTCCTTATCAGAAAAATGGGGACAGCATGGGTCTTTTATCATCGGGTTTTTATAAAAATTCATTGAGAGAGTCCATGTAAAATGTGCAGTTCGTCCTGGTTATTTTTTGTTGTTTTTCATAAATTCACCCCGTGGGACCACCTCTAGATTTTTGTTAGATCCCCAAATAGCTGGTATCATAAAGACACTATTGAGTCAGTGTTTGGAGAAGAACGAGGAAAAAAAAATTAAAGCTGAACATCTTATTTGTAAGGTTGGGATTGGTGAATTAACTGGAAAAAAAAATCTTGGCAGAGATACAGGCCACGCCAGAGCAGCCGCCGCTGGTGGAGCAATGGAGATGCAGTCCTATTATGAGAAGCTGTTGGGGGAGCTGAATGAACAGCGCAAGCGGGACTTTTTCTGTGACTGCAGCATCATTGTGGAAGGGCGGATCTTCAAGGCCCACAGGAACATTCTGTTCGCCAACAGCGGCTACTTCCGAGCCCTGCTCATTCACTACATTCAGGACAGCGGGCGGCCCAGCACGGCGTCCCTGGACATTGTCACCTCCGACGCTTTCTCCACGATCTTAGACTTCCTGTACTCTGGCAAGCTGGATCTGTGCGGGGAGAACGTGATCGAAGTGATGTCGGCTGCCAGCTACCTGCAGATGAACGACGTGGTGAACTTCTGCAAGACGTACATCAGGTCATCCCTCGATATCTGCCGGAAGATAGAGAAGGAGGCGGCGGCGGCGGCAGCGGCGGCCACGGGGGCTCATCAGGGTGATGGTGGAAGCCCCAGTTCAGGCAGGGAAGGGACCTCCTGCGATGCCAAGAGCTTGGGCTCCTCCGCAGCCGAGGGAGAGGAGAGCGTGGGCTGTCTGAGAGAGTCCCCTTGCAGTGACTGCAGAGGTGGCCACCGGCTGGGACTGGTGGTGAAGGACAGCCAGGGCAGTGGCCCCGCTGACTGTGACCTCTCTATTCTGCCCAAACAGATAGAGCCCAAGGTGGAGTTTGATGCAGACGAGGTGGAGGTAGAGGGCCGTGAGCCGCTGCCGCCCTATGCTGCCCCACTCGGCCTGGCCCACATGGACGAGGCTCTGCCCGGTGGCCAGGCCATGGACTTGGCTTACGGTAACTACCACGTGAAGCAATTCCTGGAGGCACTCCTGCGCAACAGTGTGGTCCCCAGCAAAGACGAGCCAGACCATCCCTTTTCTCGGAGTTTGGAGGGAAGACCTGATGGTGCACCAGGAGCCGTTAGTTCCATGATGGATGTCCACACGGACTGGTATGGGGAGGACTCAGGTGAGCTCCATGAGCATTCAACATCTCTGCTGGTGCTTCAGCACGTGAACCTGGGCCTCGTCAGCTCCTAGCATCATGATCATTGTCATTGTCACTGCCATCATAGTCTCCATCATCACCACATGATTACTGCCACATTATCCCTACCCCCACCAAGAGGCATTCATTGAGCACCTGCTGTATGCAGGGCATTGTCTCTTCCTCCGTGGTAGTATTTTACCTCTACGAGAGTGTAAGCATGCTGAGGGCACTCTGAAGATGTGGAAAGAACCTACAGTCTTCTGCTAATCAGCAGGGGGACTTGGGTCAAATCAGTCAATCTCTTTGGAGCTGTTTAGGAGGTAATCATCCCTGCCTTGCCTTTCTCACAGGGTTGAGGACCGAATGAGAAGGTTCTCAGCATTTTTTCTCATGTATGATCACATGTTCCAGACAGGTAAGATACTGATACTTCTGTATCAGCCGTGGTGCCTGGCACACAGTTGACAGGCACTTAAGTGTGTCATGGTCAATGGTGCTGTCTACCTGAGAATATCTAAAATGCGTTGGTATTTGGCTTTATGTGAGTAAGTTTCTTATATCTTTTGGTAGGCTTTAAAAAATAATAGTAATAACTTGTTATTAATATACTTATAATTAATAACAATATACTGATACTTAATAATAATATTTTACTTATTAATGTTGATATCTCCAAATACATGTGTGTTTTAATTAAATCATCAACCTTAAACTAGCTTTTATATCAAATATTTTCCTTTGGTAGGCTTTTGTGTTTTAAGAGCACTTGCTTGTCTCCCTGAACAACTCTGAGAGATGAGTTGATGTGACTAACTCCTCTTAACAGGCGGGGTAATTGTTGCAAAATGTCTTGTAGAAGATTGAAATAGACTTGGCTGCCACCTTACTGATGAAAGTACCCCTATAGCTTCCAGAACCTCAAGAAATTAATGAATCCCAATTTAAATTCACTCTTCAATACTGAACAGTGAACGCATTTTAGATAAAGGAGATCAACCACTTTTATTTGTTACTAAATGGTTATCTCGAGATGTTTAATTTCATTTTTTAAAGCAAGAACACTCCGAATGTCTGATTAAAACTAGGCTTGAAAACTCGAAAATACTGTTTCCGAGCCTCAGGGACACTGGCTTAACCAGCATTTAGAAGGTAGTGGCTGTTTTCATGAACACGCTGTAGGAACAGCTTGACATCTCATTTCCGTGCAGAATAGCCCTTCGCAGACAGTGACCATCCTTTCACATCCACTAGACCCTCATGAGTTTGGCAGAAGAGTTGGGAAACTGAGACCCATGAGGGTTTGGGGGAATTTCCTAAGAATGCAGAGCTGCTAAGTGGCAGAGCTAAAGCGAGAAACCTGGGCTGGCTTCATTTCACTCAGACAAACCGTGCAGACAGCACAAATGAACAGAGGATTTCAGTGCCATGATTTTATCTTTCAGCCCCTCTGCCTATAAGCACAAACATCAAAAAAGAATAATGCAGCCATATGCCCTTGTCATTTAAGTCCAGTCGATCAGTCTATAAAGTCAGGTTTCCAGCTAGAAGGTGCTGTGGTCAAGGCAGCCACCCTGGCCCCTGGCCATGTTGTTATCTGCCAAGTTTTGATCCCATTCACATGGCTCCTGGGCAAATGTATTCCAAATGTCAAGGCACAGAGTAGGACTGATGTGTTCGGTCATTCATTTATTTGCTCAGATATTTAAGGACCTTCATGGTAAAGATATAAAGGTAAGTCAGACACAGATTCAGCCCTCAAAGTGCTGCTGGTGTCTTTGAGGAGGTAAGATATGTGTCATTGGCATCACGTGATAGAGAGACACTAGGGCTGGAAGGCGGATGGAGGTGTGACTTTCACAGTAGTCCAAAAGCCGGAGAACTGGCTTCTGCCTGGGAGATCAGGGAGGCATTATGAAAGTGGCATCTGAGACTAAGGAGAGGAGAGAAATTGATTGGATTGATTATTGGGTCTGATTATGGAAAACCTTAAATGCTAAGAGGTGAGGTTTTGTCTGTAGGCGCAGGGGAATTTTTTGGTAGTTACTGAGCTTGGGGGTGTGCAGGTCCTGTGCTTGGGGGAGATTAATTTGGCCTCAGCACCAGATGGTGTGGAAAAGGGAGTTGAGGGCAGGGAGACAGTCAGGCGGGTGTCGCGATCATTCCATACCCATACCTCTAGGTCCAGCCATCTTGTTGCAAATGACAAGATCTCATCCTTTTTTATGTCTGAGGAATATTCCACTGTGTGTGTGTGTGTGTGCACACACATATACTTTCTAAAATCACAATTTCTTTATCCATCCAACTATCAATAGACACAGGCTGCTTCCATATCTTAGCTATTGTAAATCATGCTGCAATAAACATAGGGGACCATATATCTTTTCAAGTTAGTATTTTTGTGTTTTTAGGGTAAATTCCCCATAGTGGGATTGGAGACACCTACATACTGTTTTCCTAATGGAAGGTCGAACAGACCAGATTTCCTAATGGCTTGTATGAGTGATATGAGAAAAAGAGAAGTTAAGGGTGATCCTCAGGTCTGTAGCTCGAGCAGTTGATTTAAACATGTTATGTTTGCGATGCCTCTTGGATCTCCAAGTGGAGATGTTCACTAAGCAGTTGTTCCTGTCTGCTTGGGGTTTCAGGGGGTGGGGGGAATCACAGCTGAGCTATACATTTGGGAGTCATTAATAGGTCCATGGAATTTGAAACCTATAGATCCCGTGAACTTATGGGTGTAGAAGGAGAAGGTAAGAGATTTACGCACTGTGCCCTGGGATACTCCAACATGTAGAGGTCAGAAAAATAGGGCCCAGTCAAGGAGATGGGGAGGGGGCAGGCAGGGAGGTAGGAGGAGAATTGAGAGTGATGGGTGTGCCAGGAGGAGAAAGTGTTTCAGGAGAAAGGAGACATCAGCTGTGTCCAGGTCTGCATGGAGGCAGAGAGAGAACTGATCACTGGGAAGTTCATTGGCAGGCTTGACCAGAGTAGTGTCGATGAAGAGGGGGCAAGAGACCAAAGGGCTTGAAACAGAGCTGGGGAAGTAGAGGTGAAGACAGTGAGTATTGATGCTTCTTTCAAGCGGTTTTGCTGGGAAGGGGACCGAGAAGTGCACCAGCAGCTGAAGGGGCATGTGAGGTTGAGGTTTTTATGAAGGTGGAGGTTCTAAAAGCCTGTTTGTTTAGTGAAGGGAGCGATCCAGGAAAGGAAGATAACTGATGGTGGGAGAGAGGGACATTTGATAGAGTGCGGGCCGGCGGGGTCCCTGTCCAGTGGTGAGGATGGTCACTAAGAAGGACAGTTGAATCATAGGAATAGGAGTGGAAGCAGACCTTATGTGTTTGGGGGTGGAGGGGAGGGCTTGGGGGTGGCTGGGAGCATGTAGAGGTTCTCTTCTGATTGCTTCTCATCAGTTAGAAGCAAAGGTCGGGGCGCCTCTAGTGTGGCTCAAATGGTTAAGTGTCAGTCTTTAGCTCAGGTCATGATCTCGGGGTCTTGGGATCGAGCCCCACGTCAGGCTCCCTGCTCAGTGGGGAGTCTGCTTCTTCCTCTCCTTCTGTATCTCCCGTTTGATAGTGCTCTTTCTCTTTCTCTCTGTCTCTCAAATGAATACATTGAATCTTAAAAAGAAGCAGAAGCAGAAGCAGTAGCAGCAGTAAGGACAGTGGCTGAAAGGGAGGAGGGGACAGTGAGGGGGCGGAGACCTGAGCAGAGGGAGGGTGTGGAATAGTCCCCGAGGAGAGTGGGAGGGAGTGAGCCAGGGGAATATTTAGGGTGCTTGGGCAGAACCAAGGGCTCTGATATTGGTGCTCAGAGGGTGACGGTTAGATGGATTCAAAGCGAGACCAGAACACACAGTTGTGTATATTTCACCGGTGATGTTAACCTGCCTTGTTTCAGGTATGGAATGGGCATAGACTTGTATTTAACCAGAATTTAGGTTTAACCAGGTGAATACAGACAGAGGGAGAGAGAGGACCCAGGTGGATGTGAAGGAGTGATTTCAGTGATGGACTGTGGGCACTGTACTGGGGAAGTAGAGGCATAAGGCCCCAAGGAGGGGAAGGACGGTAAAATGGTGGCAGAGTCTATTGGCTTGGTCCCAACTGAGAAGGGGCACTTAGAGGGTGAGCTGGAAACCTATGAAATAGGAATTGGAAAGTGGAGAGCTTGATATGTGGCCTATGGAGCAAATGCAGCTATTGGAAATATCTGGGTAGGGGGCCATGATTCTCCCTCTCAGCTACACACTAGGCAGAGGGCTTTAAAAATCTAATAGTTGGGTAGAGATTGGACATCAGTTTGTTTTTTGGCTTTTTTTTTTTTTTAAGTTTCCCAGGTGATTCTTTTTTTTTTTTTTTTTTTTAAGATTTTATTTATTTGATGGACAGAGATCACAAGTAGGCAGAGAGGCAGGCAGAGAGAGGGGGGGAAGCAGGCTCCCCGCTGAGCAGAGAGCCCGATTCTTTGCTCAATCCCAGGACCCTGAGCTGAAGGCAGAGGCTTTAACCCACTGAGCCACCCAGGCGCCCCTCCCAGGTGATTCTAATATGCACACGGAGTTGAGAGTTCTTGGTCTAGGATAGGTGGCTGAGGTGGGGTGGAAGACCAGATCTTTGGAAGAAAGGAGGTCCAGGAACAGAGAGTCCAGGGTGCTGGAAGGGTCATTTTCGGTACTCACACCAAGAATTACGCCAGGAGTTGTATTTGAAGGCAAGGTGACCAAATCTCCCCAGAATGAGGAGGTGACCTCGGGGCTCCGGGATCATGGTAATACGGAGAGGGAGCCGTGCTCTCGTTCGCTGGTGTGAGCTTCCAAAGATCTTAAGGTTTGCAAGGATGGAGGGAGGGATAGTGGTCTGGAGATGACACTGAATCACGAGGCAGCTCCTACTCACCTCCGACTCAGGGGAGTCAGGGTGATGGGGTAGGGAAGCTGGGTGTTCCGGGGAGGCCCAGGCCTGAATAAAGCAACCACTCCAATTGGCTGAAGATTCTCAAAACTGTATTCTTCCCTTCTGTGCCTAAACTCCAGATGTTTCTGTCTAACCCAGATATGCCCCCCCCCCAGGGATGCTCTGGGCCTGCCCCAGACTGAACCCCTCATTCCTCTAGTGCCTGCTTTTCCTCCTGTGTTTTCTACTTCAGTTTATTCCGCCACCATCCACCAGGTCAGCTGACGCAGGATCTGTGTCCTTTCGATCTTCTCTTTCCCTTGTCTGCCCTCCCGCAGGTGGTCACGGAGCACTGTTCACTTTACTTCACATGTGTGTCTCCTCCTCTCTGCCCTGAGGTCAGTGCTTTAGTTCCCGACATTTCTCGTCCTCTCCCAGCCGTTCTTCCTGCCTTGAATCTTCCCTCTCCTCAGTCCTTTTCCTACAAAGTTCTGGGTGATGCAGTCGGTTAAGTGTCCCACTCTTGGTTTTGGCTCATGTCATAACCTCAGGTTCGTAAGACTGAGCCCCACAATGGGCTCTGCCCTCCCTGCAGAGTCTGCTTGAGACTCTCTGTTTCTCTCCCTCGGCCCCTCTACCCCCGCACCCTCTCTCTCTCAAATAAATAAATAAATATTTGGGAAAAAAAATTAATAAGCTCCTTCTACTGCATTGTCTTCTGAGGGATCTTTTAAAACTAAAATCTAGGGGCAGCTGGGTGCCCCAGTTGGTTAAGCGTCTGCTTTCAGCTCAGGTCATGATCCTGGAGTTCTGGGATCGAGCCCTGCATTGGGCTCCTTGCTCAGTGGGTGATTGCTTCTCCCTCTGCCTTTGCCCTGCTCCTGCTCTCTCTCTCTCTCTCTCTCAAATAAACAAACACAAGCTTTAAAAAAAAACAAAACTAAAATATGACTGTGTACTTCCCTTCCTTAAAATTCTAGCTTCTTACAGTCCCCAGGCCTAGAACACTGCCTGACACATAGTAGATGCTCCGTATAAATGTGTTGAATAAATGATTGACCATGGCCTTCACAGTCTGGTTCTTGCTGCTTCTGCAGCCTCATTTCTCATCCCCCACCCCCTTCTGCTTAATATTCTGTTTTCTCGCTTACCTCTGTGCCTGAGCCTATATATTCCTCTGTCTGAGATACCTTTCTCTGTCCTGAACTCCTGGTGAACTCCTATTCATCCTTTAGCATATGTGCTGCCGAAGCGAGCACTCCTATTCATCCTTTAAAACCTTGTTCAAAGATCACCTGTCCTGTGAAATCTTCTCTGAACTCCTAAAGTGAATTCATTACTTTCTTGTCTATGCTTCTTCATCATTTGGACTTTGCACGTGTTACATTATATTGCATGAATTTGTTTACATGTCTTTCTTTCATGCCAGACTCAACATCTTGAGGGAAGATGGACCTTATTAGCACAGTGTCTGGCATGTATAGGCGTTCAAATGAACAGTTGTATTGGTGAGATCTGACCATGAGAGAGGAAGGAAAGTGTGGTAATTCTTAATTTTCTGATGAAGATAGAGTTAACAGTTGGTCTTTCCAAGGACTAATGGTGGACCCATTTTACATAATGTTTTGGTAGATAATTGAGAAGAAAAGTAAAGTGTAATGCCAGGCTAGTGGGATTAGATAGCAGGAAGATTCCACAATACTGGAGGAGTGAGCAGGAAACTGGCATCTTAGACCCAATGCGCTCAGTGAGAAATTAAATAATCCAACGTATGTAGGTAATTATGAGCCAAGAGCTGGTGCTTTATTGTAGAAAACAGGTTTTGGGGTCACTGTAGATGATGCAAAATGTTAGGCATTATCAGGCTGGGAACTCAAGATGGGAGAAAATAATCTCCACTCTTGGGTTGAGTTGTGTTGGGAATGACGTGGGGTTCTCACTTGGGATTCGGCTTGCCATACATTTGGCAGCACCTCCAAAAAGACAAAGCCCAGGTAGGTATCCTGAGAAGGTCCCAGAGAAAAGGAATTACTCCGGTGTTGAGAGAAACCACAGAGCCTGGACTGCTTCATGAGTAAAGAAACACCAAGGAGAGGATGATGGTAACAAAAATGGCTGACATTTCTGAGCTCTTACTATGTGCTCGATGCTGTGCTCTAGGTATTATTTCATTTCATTCACAGTCCTTTAAGGTGGGAACTAGTATCATCCCTATTTTACAGATGAGAAAAGTGAGGCACAGAGAAGTTAAGGGAAATGTCCAAAGTCATACGGCTGGCAAATGGAGAAGTGGGGACTTGAACCCAGATTTCAATGCCTGGAAATCTTGAGTCACTAATGCCTTCCTGTAGGATGTGGTATGACCAAAGTCTATTAAATCCTGAAGGTTGTGGATAGAGAGGACATGTCTTGGAATACTGCAGTAAGGGTACTCGGGAAACTTGAAAGAAGAGTTTTGTATGTGGGAGGATAATCGTGTTGTCATCTTAATGGTTGTACAAGCAAGGTGGGGAAAAAAGAGTTGAAAAAAGATTTAAGTGAATCTCTGGATATTTGACGATTTCAGATCTATAGACTTTTTTTTTTTTTTAAGATTTTACTTATTTATTTATTTGACAGATAGAGATCATAAGTAGGCAGAGAGGCAGGCAGAGAGAGAAGGGGAAGCAGGATCCCCACTGAGCAGAGGGCCCGATGTGGGGCTCAATCCCAGAACCCTGGGATCATGACCTAAGCTGAAGGCAGAGGCTTTAACCCACTGAGCCACCCAGGCACTCCACTTTTTTTTTTTTTTAAAGATTTTATTTATTTATTTGATAGAGTGAGAGAGGGAACACAAGCAGATAGAGTGGGAGAGAGAGAAGTAGGCTTCCCGATGAGCAGGGAGCCCAATGCGGGGCTCAGTCCCAGGACCCTAGGAGTATGACCTGAGCTGAAGGCAGATGCTTAACAACTGATCCACCCAGGCTCCCCCAGATCAATAGACTTAATCCGAATTCCAGTTGAAAGTGTGCATCACAGTACACATCTGCACATGCCTGGAACTCTTCTTAGGCACTCTTGTCCTAGAATGTATGCATCCTGATCCAGGGGTCTGGCTTATCATAACAGACGGTTCCAAACTTTTAAGGCTCATGAAATCAATTCAGGAGATCAGTGTTGGTCGGGTCAGGCTGCTACAGCAGAATGCCACAGACTGAGTGGCTTAAACAACAGAGATTTATTTTCTCACATTTCTGGAGGCTCAGAGTCCAAGATCAAGGTGCCGGTAGGGTTGTTTTCTTCCTGGCTTGCAAACGACTACCTTCTTGCTGGTCCTCATATGGCCTTTTTCGCTGTGCATGAACAGAGAGAGAATGAGATCTCTGGTGTCTCTTCCTCAAATTATAAGGACACCAGTCCTATCAGATTAAGGATCTACCCTTAAGACCTCATTGAACCTTAACTACATCCCTATCTCCAAATATAGTCACCCTGGAGGTTAGGCCTTCAATGTATAAATTTGGGGAGATGAAACTCCATGCATAACAGGGTCTCCATCAGCACTGCCTGCAAATGAAAACAGAGACTATAGACTCTGTCAGAATGAGGGTTATTTTGGGAATTTTCCGGCTATCCACTTGAAGACTTGTGACTCCTGAGGTTGTAATGTGTCTCTAACTATGAGCCACAGAGAAGTTTGAAAGCCATATGTCATTCCTTGCAACCTTGTATCAGAATCCCACTTTACCCTCTGGCTGACTGGCAGCCAGACAAAGACTTGGATTTTGTAGTGTCTTGCTGTGAGCTGGTGGTAAAGGTGATGTCCTCTGTCTGGATCCGGGCTGGCGAAATTCCCCAGGTCCCTATCACGCAGTGTCACTGATGCTTACAACCCATTTGGTTCCCCAGGTGACGTGTTGGTGGTCCCCATCAAGCTTCACAAGTGTCCTTTCTGCCCTTACACCGCCAAACAGAAAGGCATCCTTAAGCGGCATATCCGCTCGCACACAGGTGAGCGGCCCTACCCCTGTGAGACCTGTGGCAAGAGGTTCACGCGACAGGAGCACCTGCGGAGTCACGCCCTGAGCGTAAGTGTCTGGGCTGGAAAATCTCTTGTGGTGGGTGGGGAGAGGGATCCTGAGATTTGCCTAAGGTGAGGGTGAACCAGCCGGCAGGTTACTTCTCCGTCCACTGGAATATTTTCAGAGAACTTTAAACATGTGTTTCTACTTAATTAAAGTTGGGTTGGTGGCGCTTAGAGAAAGTTAAAACTTATATAAGAGACTAGTTTTCTTAGACTCAAAAAGGTTTTTTTTTTTTTTGTTTTTGGTGTTATTTATTAGAGAGAGAAAGGGCGAGAGAACACAAGCATGGGAAGCTGCAGAAGGAGAGGGAGAAGCAGGCTCCCCACTGAGCAGGGAGCCTGATGCGGGGTTCGATTCAAGAACCCTGGGAACCCTGGGAACCCTGGGAACCCTGGGATCATGGCCTGAGCCGAAGGTAGCCGCTGAACTGACTGAGCCACCCAGGCACCCCGACTCAAGAAAGTTTAGATCCTGGTCAGGGATGGTTGTCATAAGGCAGAGAACAGTGGGCGTGGACAGGGGACTGTGGTCTGTTCTCACCTCTGTGATGCCAAAGGCGAGAAAAGCACACCTTCAATTTTCCACCCAATGTGGTTCCTGGGTATGGAGAAAGCACGTGCTGCTATTTCTAAGCCAACTGTGGGCGGCAAAGAGGACTCCAGACCCAGGGGACCTCTCCTCCCACTGGCTGCCTCCTGGCCTTCTGTCTCCCATGTGAGTGGTTAATTCCCACCAGCTAAAAGGCAGTCGGGCCATTTAGGAAGCTGTTATATTTAAGATCATCTTTGAGCAAGGCAATCAGTCTTTGGAAGATCAAACATAAAAAAGGTTTGGACTTCAGAGATCACTATCAAGAATGTGAGAACCCATAGAATGGGAGAAAATACTAGTAAATCCTTTATCTGCTAAGGATCTAGTAACCATAATATATAAATAACTCTTCCAGTTCAACAATAAGAGACAAATTACCAAATTAAACAACAGATATGAATAGACATTTCTCCAAAGAAGATACACAAATGTCCAGTAAGAACATGAAAAGATTCTCAACATCACTAATCATTAGGAAAATGCTGGTCAAAGCCACAGTGAGCTACCACTTCAAACATAATACTGTTGCTATCATTGAAGAGCAGGTAATAAAATGTTGGCAAGGAGGTAGAGGAACTGGAACGCTCATACACTGCTGGTGGGAACATAAAATGGCACAGCCACTGTGGGAAACAATTTGGTGGGTCTTCAGAGTTAAGCATAAAATTACCGTAGGTCCCAGCAATTCTATGTCCAAGTGTATACCCAAGAGAACTGAAAACGTACATTCGCACAAAAATGTACCTGCACACAAAGGTTCATAGCAGCATTATTCCTAGTAGCCAAAAAGTGGAAATAACCCAAGTGTCATCAACTGAGACATGAGTCAATGAAGTGTGGTCTGTCCCTGCAATGGACCCTTATTCAGCCATAACATGGAATGACGTTCTGATTCATGCTACAACAGGGATGAGCCTTAAAAGCATTAAGACTTTAAGCATTTATTAATAATTAATAATAATTAAGCATTTCGGGGTGCCTGGATGGCTCAGTGGGTTAAAGACTCTGTCTTCGGCTCAGGTCATGATCTCAGGGTCCTGGGATTGAGCCCCACATCGGGCTCTCTGCTCAGCGGTGAGCCTGCTTCCCCCTCCCCCTCTCTCTCTCTCTGTCTGCCTCTCTGTCTCCCTGTAATCTCTGTCTGTCAAATGAATAAATAAAATCTTTAAAAAAAATAATTAAGCATTTCCACATGAAAGAAATTGGTCACAAAAGGCCACGTCTTATATGGGTTCCTTGATATGAGATACATAAGATGGGCAGGCCCATGGAGATAGAGTAGATCAGTGGTTACCAGGGGACCAGAGGATGTTGGATGGGAAGGGGGTGGCAGTAAATAGATACCTACTTTCTTTGTTCTGGAATTAGATGGTGGGGATAGTTGCACAATCTTGTGAATATACTAAAAACCACTGAATTGTATGCTTTTCAAAGGTGGTATGTGGGTTGTAGTTTGGAAAGAATCCAGATTTAAGGTAAGTCCAAGGTTTTTGACTGTTTCCACTCTCAGGGCTGGCCCCAACCACACCCATCTGAGAGCGGGCTTTCTCCATAGCGTCAAGTTTTTAATTGTCCTCCCGCCCAAATTACTTCTCCAGTCTGTCTTGGCAGAGTAGGTTCCTGGTGCCCCAAGGATAGTTCACTGGTTGGAATCCTTATTCCCTCTATCTTTCCCTGTTATATAAGGTCCAGTCTACTGCAGCCTAAAGAGGTGGTATTCAAAGGCCCTGTCAGGTACGAAGGTCATGGACATGCTCAGGTTGGGTAAGGTTGGAGGATTAGTGTAGAAAGCCCAGGAGACCCCCTGGAAGGCAGGAACATTGGCCAGGATGTAGGGCAGCTCCAGAGAGCTCAGTGTTGAGTTATTGGCCTTTGTCCTCCATCATTTCTCTGTCTTTACCTCTTGTGTGCGTCCTGCATCCAGAACTCTCCATAGGAGAGGCTTTGGTTCACAGACTCCCTCTAGGCTGGAGCTCCTGAAGAGCGCAGCCTATATGGAAGGGGTCCTGGAGCTGTTGCCCTAAGGAGGGACTGCGTGGGGTAGGAGATCAGGTTCTTTTTTCTAGCTTGCAAAGTGCTTCTCGTAGGCAAGGAGTGCATTTCTCAAAGAAGAGGTAAGGACAGAGCGCTCGCCACATTTGGAGAAGATGCCATCCAGCAAGTCTGCCTTCCTAATAACTAGACAATTGCGGGTACATAAAACCCATGCCTAAAATCCACACCCGTTCCCTGAATGCCCTTTCTATGCCAGGCATAGGGTTATAGAAACAAATGTGACAGAGAACATGAATGAGAACAGTCTCTGCCTTCTTGGAGCTTATAGTCTAGGGAATTCACTAACCATTTATTAGAAATTCAACAAAGGGGGGCACCTGGGTGGCTCAGTAGGTTAAGTGACCGGCTCTTGGTTCTGCTCAGGTCATGATCTCAGGGTTGTGGGACTGAGCCCTGCATGGGGCCCTGGGCTCAGTACAGAGTGTGCTTGAGATTCTCTCTCTCCCTCTGCCCCTCTCTCTGCTCACGCTCTCTAAATACACAAATAAATAAAATCTAAAAAAAAAAGTCAAAAAGGAAGAAGGATAAGGGAGAATATATATTTGGGCACCTAACCTGGCCCAGAGCATCAGGGAAGATTTTCTTCCAAGGCATTCCTAGCAGGGCAAGTCTTGGCAAAGGGGAGGTGGGCAGGGTCCTCACATGTCCGAGGGCCCCGGGGCAGAAGCGCCTGGGTGAGGCAGAGGCTGTGGCCGAGAGAGCGAGGTGGAGAGCGCTTACCAGCTGCATGTGTGATTGTAGGTGCACAGATCCAACCGTCCGATCATCTGCAAGGGTTGCAGAAGAACCTTCACGAGTCACCTGTCCCAGGGACTGCGGCGCTTCGGGCTGTGTGACAGCTGCACCTGCATTACCGACACACACGACGAGGATGACGATCTGATGCCCATCAACCTTAGCCTGGTGGAGGCTTCATCCGAAAGCCAAGAAAAGAGTGACACGGACAATGACTGGCCCATCTATGTGGAGTCTGGTGAGGAAAATGACCCTGCCGGAGAGGATTCTGATGACAGACGGCGGATTCGGTCCTACTTGTCCGATCGAGAGACACTTACGTAGCAGTCCGTTTCAGTGGGGGAGAGGTTTTAGAATTTGTTTTTGCTCGTTCTGTGTTCGAAAGCTGCCATCTGTCCAATTTTCTGGAACCCCGAGAAGAAACTTTTTTTTTTTTTTCACTGTTCTTCTACATGCATTTTTTGTTAGATTACATACAAAGATTGGACCTTGTGAGTCGAGGGACTAATGACCTCTTAGTGGAATGCTCTTGGTTTTGGAGGGCTTTGCTGAGTTAATTCTGAGAGAGGCAAGGCTGGTCCCAAGGTTCCCCATTCTTCCTGTCGTGCACCCAAACTCTGGTTAGGAGAGAGAGAAGAAAATCTCCATGCTTGTTTTCATATTGTCTCACTCGTCTACATGCCTTTCTTGTCGGTCTTTTTCTCTGTAAAGGTGAGTGAGAATAGCTCGAGTCGAGTCTCTCTTTTGTCTCTCCTAATGGATCCCATAATTTAGTTTTCTGGTGAAGGCTTAAAGAGAAAGCTTCATGACATAAGGCAGGCAGGGCTGTTTGGCTACGTGATTGTAAAGGTACTTTCTAACTGTAAGCCTGCAATTTTAATGACTGAAAGTATTTATGTGCACACAAACATGGAAATGGACGAAGAGGTTCCCGGGATTCTCTGACTTGCCCAGCTAAATTAAATTTGAAGTTAGCCCCTGGGAAGGGAACCTGTGAGCCTGGCTGGTTTGGTATTTGACAATCCTACACACACAGATCACCTGTTTTGCGATCATAAAACAAGTCCTTTGGGTGAAATTCAAAATACTCCTGCTTTCCCCAGCCATTTCCCAGAGCTGCTGTTGTGTAATGTGGAAATGTAGCCGCTGCTCAAAGTCGCCTGCTCTGATTATGACTAGAACTTTAATTGGAGGGAAAGTGCAAGCCTATATAAACAAGTTGAGTTTCCAAATTGTTTACCTTTTAAAAGCACCTCTGGAGGGAAAGAGAAAATTGGTAGAAGAACAGGTTTTTAAAATTTTTATTTTTATTTATTTATTTGATAGAGAGAGATCACAAGTAGGCAGAGAGACAGGCAGAGAGCGTGGGGACTTGATCCCAGGATCCTGAGATCATTACCTGAGCCAAAGGCAGAGGCTTAACCCACTGAGTCACCCAGGTGCCCCAAAGAACAGGTTTTTAAAACTATTCTGCTTTTTACCCACTTTGCAGCCATGTGGTTATTCTAACAGGAGAGGCTCTCCATCTTTAAAAGGCTGAAGATGGGCGCCTGGGTGGCTCAGTGGGTTAAGCCGCTGCCTTCGGCTCAGGTCATGATCTCAGGGTCCTGGGATCGAGTCCTGCATCGGGCTCTCTGCTCAGCAGGGAGCCTGCTTCCCTCTCTCTCTCTCTCTGCCTGCCTCTCCATCTACTTGTGATTTCTCTCTGTCAAATAAATAAATAAAATCTTTAAAAAAAAAATAAAAGGCTGAAGAACAGGAAATATTAGGGATGAAGGATGTTTAAGGCACTTTCATAATTTTGTCTTATGTTAAAGTATACAAAATGAACTTTTTTTTTTTTAAAGATTTTACATATTCATTTGACAGAGAGAGAGAGAGAGATATCGAGAGAGGGAACACAAGCAAGGGGAGTGGGAGAGGGAGAAGCAGGCTTCCCACTGAGCAGGGAGCCTGATGCAGGGCTCCCTCCTAGGACCCTGGGATCATGACCTGAGCCGAAGGCAGCCACCCAGGTACTCCTCCAAAATGGACTTTAAAGGAAATTGATTTTTCTTCCTTTAAGTAGAGTTGTGTCTCAAAAGTTGGTAAAACCACCTTTCTTTCTGCCTCCTGAACAAAAAAGCCAATAAAAATGTTATAAGTTGGCTTGGGAGTGTTAGTTATTGAAGAGTTCAAAAGGTACTTAAACCAAACTTCTCAACAGAAGTGAGAATTCAGAATAGTGTTACTCAAATTGTAACCCCCAGATAGCTGGCCTGTGCATTCTTTGATACCAACCCACACAGTAGGACCACATGCTGGCCTGCAGTAGGTTAGAAATTTTTAAAATGGTCTTTTGCCAAAGATAATTTGAAAATTATTGTTCTAGATCAAGAGTAACAATCCGGAAATTATCAAGGACCAGAAACACTTTCATTCCTGAGATGGAAATATTAGCTGTTCTTTTCAAGGAGGGATCTTAGCAAAAGGAAAATCTAACTAGTTGTGTAGAAGGTGTACTTTGCAAAGAATTATATTTGATATGTTCACTCTGTTTAAATTATTTCTAGTGGTTTTAAAAATTTTTTATTTTTATTTTTATTATTTTTAAAAGATTTTATTTATTTATTTGACAGACATCACACATCACAAGTAGGCAGAGAGGCAGGCAGAGAGAGAGGAGGAAGCAGGCTCCTTGCTGAGCAGAGATGTGGGGCTCGATCCCAGGACCCTGAGATCATGGCTCGAGCCGAAGACAGAGGCTTTAACCCACTGAGCCACCCAGGCGCCCCTAAATTTTTATTTTTAAGTAATCTTCACACCCAACATGGGGCTTGAACCCACAACCCTAAGATCAAGGGTCGCATGTTCCACTGACTGAGCCAGCCAGGTGCCCCATTTCTGGTGTTTTAATGTGACTTTTCTACCTCATGGTTCAACTTCTCTGTCCACTTTCTCTGGTAGAGCAACGATCCTTCTTGGTGACTCTATGACCTGATCATATCTCTGGGTGCAAAGACCATTTATATCAGCAATTTCACTGTAGGACAGTGACTTTCACCTGGGGGTGATTTTGTTCCCCAGAAGATGTTTGGCAATGTCTGGAGACAGTCTCAATTGTTAAAACTCAGGGCAGGGTGCTGCTGGCATCTGGATAAGGTTGTTGCTAAACATCCTACAATTCATAGGACGGCCCCTTAGAACAAAGAATTATCTAGTCCAAAATGTCAAGAGTAACCGGATTAAGAAACCTGACCATAAGATAAGTAAGATTTTTAAAAATTACCTTTAATGAATGAACTTAATTTTGTGTTTTATTTTAGGTTACATTTTACCTTCATAATATTTAGTAGGCCCTTATGCTCCTCTAAGTTTCAGCAAATAGTGGAGTTAGTAATATGGGGAGCTGAGGCTCAAGCTCTGATTTGGTTTGTGATGTGGAAACGTAGAAATTCTGATCTCATATTCCTAGAACCATTACTGGGCTCTGGTCATTTTATTACATTTTTTTAAAATTTATTTATTTATTTATTTGAGAGAGAGAGAGAGAGATAGATCAGAAGGAGGCAGAGAGGCAGGTAGAGAGAGAGAGAGGGACAAGCAGACTCCCTGTTCGGCAGGGAGCCCAATGTGGGGCTCGATCCCAGGACCCTGAGATCATGACCTGAGCCAAAGGCAGAAGCTTAACCCACTGAGCCACTCAGGTGCCCCCATTTTATTACATTTTAAGGTAGCAAAATCACAGGCAGAAAACGGAACTTCATGAAGCTTAATATTTAAATGATTCTTTTCCCCATAATGTCTCGGATTGTTCCCTTCCTGGTTGGTTGTTTTGAGTTTGGGTAGAATTGCTGAATTCTATCACTTCGAATGGAAATAATTGCTTTTTTAGACCATCAGATCATAAACTATCCTTCGTTTTTAAGTTCATGTTCACTTTTGGGGGTCAATATTTACAACTGCACAGTGCTTAAGGTTTAATTAATGGAGTTGGTGATATTTTTATAAGTAAATTCATCATTGGGCCCAACACAGATTCATCATTGGGCCCAACACAGATCCCATTAAGGATTTATTTCATATCTGGCATCTTTCTGGCACGTTCAATCCAAGTTCACAAAGGGATTCTTTGTCTTATATTAGATACATTGCATGGACAGGAACAGAATCCTTATTTGTAATGGAATTTGAAGGTGGCCTCCCTGGGAAATTGTATCTCTTGGGGGAAGAGGACAGGCTTCCATAGCAAGGGTTGGAAAGGAATGTAAATAAGGCCTATCTCTATATCAGACTAAGAAATGACAAAAAATCATGTGATGTCTGGTCATTTGGCAGATAGATGCCCTTTTGATGTAAATATTTTGGTGGTCGTTACGATTCAAATATTCCTTGAGAAAACTGATCTGGTGGTCTGTAGAGTATGAAATCCAGTATTCTGGAAGTTCAGGGTATGTGATGGGTTTTTATTGTCGTTCGTTGATATTGTGAACAAAGTCACACATGTGGCTTCATGTGCTGATTCTGAGGGCAGTGGGAAGACTGGAGTGGCCTGTGGGCAACTGAATTCAGACTGCTTCGTTGGACTGAGAAGTTTTGCTTTTTATCTCTTGTGCATTGACGATAGAATTACCTCTGTGAAGTCTAGTGTAGCGGGGTGGAGAGGGGTCGAGGGTTGGGGTGTGAAGTTCCTATTGTCTTCTGTTTTGAGCTTTACCATGGTCCTTCCCATTGCTGTTGGTCCCTTGTAGCTTCTGCTGTGGTCATGCTGTCTTCTGGCTCCAAAGAGGGCCCTTTATTCAGTTGCTTATGATGGGCAGAATTTTTGTGGATTTTTGTTCAGTATTTCTCCTAAATATTACAGTGCTCCTCAAACCTTTCATTATAGTGTGAACAATGGAATTCTTTTCTTCAGAGGATGCTTCTGTAGAGGGAAATGAGAAGTTTTTTTTGTTTGGCAGTTGTTTGGTTATTTTTCAACGTGCTCCTTGTTTTAAAAAGTGACACTAACTCACACTGTTGCGATCAGAAGATATGGAGCCTTCGTAACAGGAGGACTTCCAGCTTCTGTTCTGACCCCCGGGCAGATTATTTTGCTATCCCTAGTTCTTCATGGACAACTGTGGTTTGGGGGAGCGATTTTTATATCCATCATTTGATTTTTGGACATTTGTCAGTAGCATATTAAAACCGGAGGTTAGGGTGGGATTATGTGCTTGGAGGGAGAACAAGCTTGGGGACTTTAAGAGAAGGCATCAGTCGGAGCTCTAGATCTTGGTGACACGTAACGGGGATGGATTGTCTGCCATGGAGACCGTGATGGGTATGATCACAATTTTTGGGAAGCAGGAAACCATTCCATACAGTTCCACATCTCTCATAGTCCTTGGGGAGCATCTAAACAAAACAAAACACGAAGCAGGTAGAACCACAGTGGTCTACTTAGGCTCAACCGAGCATTTAGAAACATTCACACTGACGAACCGCCACTCTTGGCATCAGAGTCACTTAGAAGGATTCGGGACAGGAAGCACAGATTCCCCAGGAGGGCAAAACCAGATGTCGCTCTTCGGTCGGAGCCCCTGTAACCATCCGTGTGTCATAACTTAGATACAAGGAGATAGACCCACATCAGACCAATATGGAAGCTATCCTAGGTTAAAAGCCTCTTGTCTCAGGGAGCAAGTGTCCATTATAACAACCCCATGGACATAGTTTCCAGGGTCCCTGCAAGACGTATGTTCGTCTCAAGAGTAACTGTACCTGGGGAAGCCCAGAGCTGTGGTTTCCTATCAGGAGTTCTCCCAGTCTGCCGGCAGTTTACCAGTTAGGGTTCCTTTTCCCCATGGGTAATGATGCCAGCAACATAGTTGATATGCTATTCTTTATTAGGTTGCTGGGGGAACAGAGTCAGAAAGTTAACTGGTCAAATTCTCATATTGAACGCATACAAGGTTCTCTTAATCCATGACCAAACAGTACTCTGAACAATTGCACAACAGATACCCCACCTCGTTCCTATAAAACGTAGCCAGTGGAATTTCTTCCTAAATTAGAGCCAACACCAACTCATCTTCCTCTCTTGAATAGTGTTCATTCTTTCTGTTTAGCTTCTTGTGGTTAATACACTGTGGGCGGATTCTGCTAAGTTGTGTGTAAGAGTTGGATAAATCGTCAGTGGTCCCACCAAAATGTCATACAGACTTTGGTGCTACTTATAATAGGCAGGTATAGAATGACACACTACAAGGATGTTTTTGTATGGAAATCTGTGGGGATTCCATCAATCACTCATTGATGGGAACCTGTGTCCTCCTGCCAACCAGCAAATACAGGCTCTCAGTAGTCATGTCTCTTACTGCTATCGCATGCTGCTCCTCTTGCTTGCTTCTGTTGCTCTTGGAAGATCAGTAAGTGGAAATAGCTGACTGTTAAGCCAACAAGTGTTTACGGAGTCCTTACTATGTGTCAGTCACTAGGGGTACGTCAGTGAATGAGCCAAGTCACTGTCCTCCAGGGATTTGCAGTGCGTGAACAGGGAGACAAGCGATTAAGCAGTTACAGCACAGGTTTGGGCGTGACAGTTGCACAAGGATGGGAAGGATGCTCTGAGAGAGCTTGGGTAGAGCATCTGGTCCAATCTCAGAGCCCCCGAGAAGGCTTTCTTGTCTACGCTACTGTTGCTGTGGTCCTTCCCATCCGGTACACTTCTATCTTTGGGATATAATTTGCAAGCAGTTTAAATAGTTTCTGACATTTCTTGCCTTTTTCAAACACGGTCGCTTTAGACATTAACAATGTTTAAAATACCTATTTTGTTCAGGGATATAAAAATATTATAAGCATTTCGGAATATCCTAGGCTTTAGAAAAATGCATCAGATGCTATGGGTTTCTTACGAAAACACCACCACCACCCCCAGATAACTTCCCACGATCTTGGTCCAATGGGATAAGATAGAAGAAGGTATTTTTACTGGGACAGATGTGGAGGAGCCCCAGTGTGTCTGGATTGGGTCCTGGCTGGCCATGTAAATGAGTTACTATGCCAGAAACCAGATAGCTATGGAACAGAACCATTCCATCGAAGAATTTGAGAAAGAGAAGCGACTTTAGAGATGGTCTAATCCAACTCTATTTTACAGAGAGATAAAATGACTAGTCCCTAGTCCCATACAGCTAGTTAGGGTCAGAAATCAGTTTCTGCCAGGCCAGTGCTGAGAATCAACGTGTTTGGGCAGGCAGCAAAGACCATCCATAGATAGCATTCGTTTTCTTGGGTACCAGCAGACTAAAATCACAGAGAGGAAAATGCTGTCTTAGCCTCATATGGCTTTGTGTGGTCATGGCCTGCATTCTTGTAATGCTTAGACAGGGAGGGGGAAATCACATGTGGAGAATGGGGGAGTTGATTTAATTTTTTTGCCTATAATACCCACACATGCCTGAACAACAAAACCCACCATCAGTGCCCCTCCCACACACACATATACACACAGACACAGGACAAATAAAAATCTTTATTGCCCACCTATTTAATATGTATCATGTATTTAATTTAATTTATTTTTTAAACAGTAACTTAGATTTTAGAAATTCTTTCTTTCTTTCTCTCTTTCTTAAGATTTTATTTATTTATTTGACAGAGACAGAGTACAGCAGGGGTAACAGCAGAGGGAGAGGGAGAAGCAGGCTGCCCGTTGAGCAGGGAGCCCAATGTGCAGGGAGCCCCATGCAGGGTTCAATCCCAGGACCCTGCGATCATGACCTGAACTGAAGCTAGACACTTAACCAACTGAACCACCCAGGCGCCCTGTATTTAATTTTAATGTGTTCATTTTTGTTTGTAAAATGTTTCAAAATTAAATATACATTATCTGGAAATTGCTTTTATAAACCTCTCTGAGTGATTTTTGAAATATAAATTGGGCATGAGTCAGGAAAATAGACAAGGACAATCTTATTTGAAACAAAACCCACATATTTTGGGGCACCTGGGTGGCTCAATCCGTTAAGTGTCTGCCTTTGCCTCAGGTTATGATCCTGGGGTTCTGGGATCAAGCTCCTCATTGGGCTCCCTGCTCAGTGGGGAGTCTGCTCCCTCTCCCTCTGCTGTTCCCCCAGTTGCACTCACTCTCTCTCAAATAAATAAATAAAATCTTAAAAAAAAACCCAACCCCCCCAAATCACATATTTTAAATAAGCAGCACATATAATATAATATTTTGGTATTGAGTGAAAAATGTATTTTGAGTATTTCTTGATTCAGTAGATTTTTTTTTAAAGATTTTATTTATTTATTTGTCAGAGAGAGAGCGAGTGAGAGCGAGCACAGGCAGACAGAGTGGCAGGCAGAGTCAGAGGGAGAAGCAGGCTCCCTGCAGAGCAAGGAGCCCGATGTGGGACTCGATCCCAGGACGCTGGGATCATGACCTGAGCCAAAGGCAGCTGCTTAACCAACTGAGCCACCCAGGCGTCCCGATTCAGTAGATTTTAATAAACTTATTACAAAAGCTAATTTTATTTAAAGGTCTGTGATAATATATGATAATTATTAGTAAAACAATTAGCCATTTTATGAACTAAAAATACTTAGAGATGGTGATCCTCATTGTTAATGAAGCATTTATCAAGTTTGGGATTAAAATTAATGCAAATCATCTTTTTTAAAAGACTATTGATTTATTGAATATAGAGAGAGGGATCACAAGTAGGCAGAGCATCAGGCAGAGAGGGGGAAGCAGGCACCCCGCTGAGCAGAGAGCCTGACTCGGGGCTTGACCCCAGGACCCTGAGACCATGACCCAAGCCGAAGGCTTGGGCCTAACCCACTGAGCCACCCAGGTGCCCTAATGCAAATCATCTTTGATTTGGTTAAATCAACCTAAGATAAATAGAAAATAGACTCAAACTAAATTTTTTTAAAGAGTTTATTTGCATGCGTGAGAGTGAGGGTGAGAGAGAGAGAATGAGTGAGTGAGCGAGCGCACAAACGGGGGAGGGGTGGGGGGAGCGAGAACAGACTCCCCTGCTGAGCAAGGAGCCCCATGTGGGACTCAGTTCCAGGACCCCGGGATCATGACGTGAGCCGAAGGCAGATGCTTAACCCACTGAGCCACCCAGATGTCCCTCAAACTTAATTCTTGTTTTGATTTATATTAAGTCAGTTTGAGACACCCTAGTGACAAGTTTATAATAGAAACAGCCTTGTCCAAGAACAAGACTTTTTTTTTTTTTTTTTAAGATTTTATGTATTTATTTTAGAGACAGAGAGAGAGCATAGCCAGGGGAGAAACAGAAGGGGAGGAAGAGGAAGGGGGAAAGAACCTCAAGCAGACTCTGTGCTAAGTGTTCAGCCTAATGCAGGGGCTTACTCTCGAGACCCCCAGATCACGACATAAGCTGAAACCAAGAGTCAGACGCTTAACCAAGTGAGCCAGCCAAGTGCCCCACAAAAAATTCTTTTTTTTTCCCCTTTATTGCTCATTTTTGCTTCAGAAACCAGTGCAATTTAACTAGTTTCTGTACCTTAAAATTGACCTAAGTTAGATTACTGAGAATTTTGGAATGGCTAAGGTTAAAATGGTTAAGGCACTTTCAGAATGAATGCACTGAATTGAGGATGGAGCCCCTCACATGAACAAGTTAATAATCCATCATAATTTAAAGTTAGTTCACTGTTTTTTCTCAGTGCCATTATTTTATGTGAAATTCTAATGAGGAATTCTATGAATAAGATATTAGATAGAAATAGAAAGCTATTAGATAGAGCTCTAACAGAAGTAGCTTCCATCAAACGTCTTCTTGCACCTTTCTGTCCCATGGTGTTAGGACCAATTACTTCCTTAAATGAGACAGTTTCTGCACAGAGAATCTCAAGCTAGGACATTTAAATTCTGTGAAGGAAGACCACCGACTGCTTGATGAGTAGGTAACCAGAATGCATAATTATAAGCCAAAACTAATGGCAGACAACAGAAAAATCAGAAAAGACACAACCATTCTAAGCCCTGAGGTCTGCAGCTGCACACTTTGCAAGAACACTTAGAAGGAAAATAGAAAACTTGGAATTGGCAAGTTTCTAAGTGGATTAATTCCTCTTACAAAGGCACTTGTCAAAATTGTTGTCACACACACACACACACACACACACACACACACACAACTGAGAGAGAGATGATAAAGTTAGAAATGGTTCTAACCATTAAAACAATAGTAACTGATACATTTTTTTTAAGGCATGGGAAACTTTATGCTTTTTGGAGCTGAGCTAGTCTTTGTGTCAAAGTGACTATGTACCAAGTCTGTTTATATGATTCATTGTTGTTTGTGTTGTTCTGCTATTTTTACTTTTTATATATAAAGGACTAAAAATAAGAGAAAATAAAGTAATAAATTGGTGGATATCATCTACATCCCATAGATCTAAGTTCTCATGTCTGTTGTCTCAACATTCCATGTGTAATATAAACCTTTAAGACATATGTGCATATTTTTGTTTCAAAAACTATTTCTGCTTAAACAACAGTGTCAAATATTTATCTTTTAAAGACAGGAAGTTGGTTCAGTTTTAGCTATATATTGATATAATTCTACATTTTTTGAAAATGTTGAGGCTGGATTTATTTAAGATTGGCTGGGCTTACTGCCAGCTCTTGGGAAAACCTATAGATTTTTTTAGAGTCCCCATAACAATATAGAACTGCTAAGACTAAATACGCTTTCCATCTGTTTGAAGACTCATTAACTTTATT
The DNA here is from genome assembly GCF_964662115.1 of Mustela nivalis. Taxonomy (NCBI): domain Eukaryota; kingdom Metazoa; phylum Chordata; class Mammalia; order Carnivora; family Mustelidae; genus Mustela; species Mustela nivalis. Next base: position 23,165,949 of record NC_139029.1, read on the forward strand.
TAATAATAGAATTTTTTAAAAAAAGGCTATCCAAAACAGAGGTTGGGCCAAATCCCACCTGCTGCCCATATTTTGCAAATTTAGTTTTATTGGAACACAGACACACCCATTCCATTCCTTTCCACATTGTATATGCCAGCTTTTGAGTTACAATGGTAAAGTTGAGTGGTTGTGACAGACATCTTTCATCCACAAAGCCCCAAATAATTCCTGTCTGGCACTATACAGAAAGTTTGCCTACCAGTGATCTAGAATGTTGGTCGGGATAAGAGATCCGTTATTCCTCATGTAGGGTAGGTGGGAAGGTGCCGCCAACCAAGTGAGCGTCCCTAGGATTAAACCAGTCTGGGATGTATGGACCAATCTGTGAGCATTGCTAAGATTTAAACATGTCTTGTATGTATGAGGATCAGGGAAGGGATGCAGCTATTCTGTACGAAGTTTTCTGGGGGAAGTCTCCGGAACTATCTGACTAGGAGAAAAGATGGTTCCATGGCTCAGCACCAGGGCACTAAGTCTGAGCCTTCAGTGGAAGAGCCAGAGGCAGAAACTAAAGGAGCAGCATGATCTTAAATCTTGGTGAGATGCTGGGAGCTCAGACTGCACTGCTTTGAACACCTGCCAAAAGCATGAGGCAGAGCTGGAGGGTAGGAGCACCAACAGGCATGCGTTTCGCAGCTCTGTGCATCCTCTATCCTCCAATGCATCCTTAGCACAGCTAAGGCAAGAAAGCTTAAATCCAGCTGGATGGACTCTGTTGGTGAGTACTTGTGGAGAGCCATGTGACAGCTGCTAGAAGTCATGTAGACGGATGTGTCTGAGGAGGCAAGGCTGTGAATGATCAACCCAAGGTATTTGGGTGCGTTCATGGGTGACGTACATTCTATACTGGGAGTCTTAATAGAGGTACATGATTAATCAGGTGTCACGGAAAAGGCACACAAACAGAGTGAACAATAAGTTTCGGGGGCTCACGTCAGTGGGCACGAGCCCCCCGCATGATATGGATTGAAGTCACCTGTATCGTTTCTGATTGGACCTTATTTACCCTTACTGATTGGATGTTATAGTGTGCGGTATGGTGATTGGTTGTTTTTCTATCCACTGTTTCCTATAACTTGGGGTTATGATCGGTGTTCAGAGTTCCCGGATCAAGATTGACAATAAAGAAGTTTGCCACTCAACCTCGTCTGCGGGTCGTTCTTGGATTTCAGCTTTTCCATGCATCAACAGATTCAGCAGCAGACATCAGAGCTCCTGTTTTGGGACACTCTTGGCTTCAAGGAACAAACACTCAAGCAAGCTGAAGGCAATGGTTCTCAATGTGTGGTCCCAGATCCAGCAGCATCAGCACCATCCCAGTGGGATTCTGATGCAAACTAAAGTTTGAGAGCAGTTTTAAAAGGATTTGTTTCAAGATTAAAATGAGGGATTTTATGAGCATCCTGGGTGAGAAAATCAGCAGACCACCTGGAACTAAAAAGGAAGGACTGAGACTGCTCCTGATTTCTCACAGTCCCTGTCCATGTTCCTTGGCTTCTCTCTTCCAGTGTGAAGTTCTCCAGACATTCTTAGATTAGCTTTCTTCTGCCCATTCATCAGGCTCTAAGTGGTTGCCCCACCCCTGACCTGACCACTGCTTTGTCCTTCAGGTACTATCCTCCAAGGGAAAAGACCTCTGTTTCTGTCCAGCAAAAGCTGGGTTCTCTGGGGTCACCTTGCACCTTGGGTCAGGCAGCAGAGGGCTCTGACCAAGAGGTTAGGCTGGGACGGGTGTGTTATTTGGAAGCTGGGGCTGGGTGATGGTATGGGGGACAGATCTCCTGAGAAGGGGCCATGGAGAGGGCAGGAATATTGATCTGTACGTCTCTTATATCAAGAAAATCAAGACAGGAAATTTTACTGGAGCATGTATTGTATACCTCTGGGAGTTGCCAGAATCAACGGGGAGAGAATTGCAGGTGGCTGTAGGGTTTTCCAATAGTAGTGGAGCAAAAGCCTACTCAGTTGCATATACCCCAAAGAGCTGAACTTGAAAACAGATGTTCAAAAACTTGTACCCAAATGCAAACGAGCATAGGAGCCCTATTCACCATAGCCAAAAGATGGAAACACCCAAGTGTCCATCAGCTGATAAAGGGATATACATAGATTGGGATATCCTTTTGATATGCATGATATGCACAGAGTGGGATATCCCATTAAAAGGAATGAAGTTATACATTCTACAGGATGGGTGAATATTGAAAATATTATGCCAGGTGAGACAAGACAGTCAGGAAGGACATCTTATTGTATAATTCCATTTATGTATAAAATGTCCAGAACAGACAAATCCATAGAGACAAAAAAGCAGAGCCATAGTTTCCGAGGGGCTCGGCGGGGAGGAGGGGATGACCCATCATGGGTGCAGGTTTCCCTTCCCGGCGCGGAAGAAGTTCCAGAACTCGATAGTGGTGATGGTTGCACAACACTGTGAATGTATTTAACACGAGTGACTCGTCCTTGAAATGAGAGGCTTTCTCTTCTGTGTATTTCACCACAATCTTTTTGAAAAAGTCTGTTTACTTAGTGTTTCTGGGGCTTCCGGAGGTGTACACGACAGAGGGCCGGCGGGGCGACGGGGCTGCGGGATGCTCCCGGGGCCTCCTTGCGGGCGGTGGCGGCGGCGGGAGGCTGTCCGGGGGGTCCGTGGGTTCGCGGGTTCGCCGCGCGCCCAGAACTCCAGGGGCCCGCGGAGCGGCGGGAGGCGCAGAGGCGGTCGGGCGCCATTTGCAGCCCCGGGCGCCGGAGGCTGCGCTGGTGGCGGCGGCGGCGGCGCGCCGGCTCGGAGGGGCTGGGGACCGTCACAAAGGCGGCGCGGGCGGCAGGCGATGGGGGCCCGGGTCTCGGGGCGGCGGTCAGCGGGAGAGGCGGCCACCCGGCCAGCCCCTCCTGCGCGCCCGAGAGGGGCTGCGGGACAATGGCCGCGCTGTAGCCGCCGGCGCCCGCCTCGCCGCCCGCCGGGTCCGGCGCGGCCCGACCGCCGAGCGGGGAAAGGCGGGAAGGCGCGCGGAGCCTCCTGGCGGCGGCGGCGGGCAGGCGGCGCGGGGACGGCGCCCGGCTGGTGGGGAGCCGTCGAGCGCCGCGGACTCCGGGAGGCTCGGCGGCCGGTCGGGCTCGGGCTGCGCGGCGAGTGCCGGGGGCCTAGCGAAGGCGGAGACTGTCCCTCTGCTTGGTCTGGTGTGTCCGCTCTTGCCTGGGTCCGGGCTCTGCTCACGAGCGACGCTGCGCCCTTCCCAGCGCGGCGTATCAAATCGGACTCCGTTTCAGCTTAGTCAATATCGGTCTCATTATTGATGCTGTTCTCTTTGATTCTTGATGAAGATGATGTCCCACATGTTTAACCCACCTAGAGTGACACTTTTTCCTTTTGTAATTGTAAAGTGTTATAAAGGGAGGTACTTTGAAAACGACAGAAATCACCCATTTCTCATCAAACCTTTTGATATTTTATTCATTTTTTTTTTTTTTTTAATCCTAGGGAATCATGGTTTCCTGTTTTACCCATTGCTTTGGAATCTGTTGCTGTCATTTATTTTAATGCTCAGTTGTTCCACATTTAGCTGGTGGAAGCCCATTCAAGCCAGCTTTTGTGTCCCTTTGACCTGTCCCTATGGTTACTTGAACGCTTATTTTCTTCCACAAGATGTTCCAGGCTCATCTTGTCTTTTAACCTTGACCCAGTCCTGGAATCTGATACTTCTCCTAGGAGTCTTAGTTCTTTTAGTGGAGTGCTGTTACTTAGAAACCAAGATCCGCATCCTGGATGTGCTCGTTGCTTTTATTATTTATTTATTTATTTATTTATTAAATTAGAAACTTTCAACTTTTTTTTTTAAAGATTTTATTTATTTATTTGACGGACAGAGATCACAAGTAGGCAGAGAGGCAGGCAGAGAGAGAGAGAGAGAAGCAGGCTCCCTGTTGAGCAGAGAGCCCTATGCAGGGCTTGATCCCAGCACCCTGAGATCATGACCTGAGCCCAAGGCAGAGGCTTAACTCACTGAGCCACCCAGGCACCCCATGCTCGTTCCTTTTAAAGTGTTGCTGCTTTCATGCTCTCTCCATGGACATTTCCATAGATTGTGTGATTGCTAGATTGACCTCTAGATATAGATAGACAGATATAGATGGGTATATACATAGACAACTGGAACCAGTACAACACCACAGGATTCATTCCATAGGCATACTGTGGAGATATTGTAGGTTCAGTTCTAGACCACTACAATAAAGCAAATACCACAATAAAGCAAGTTAAATGAATGTTTTGGTTTCCTGGTGCATATAAAAATTTTTTTGTCTATGCTATGTTGTAGTCTTTTAAAAGTGTGCAATAGCATTATGTCTAAAAAATGTACAGTATTTTTATTGTTAAGAAATGCTAATTGTCATCTGGTCTTTCAGCAAGTCGAATCACTAATCACAGATCACCATAAGAAATATAATAATGAGGGCGCCTGGGTGGCTCAGTGGGTTAAGCCGTGCCTTCAGCTCAGGTCATGATCCCAGGGTCCTGGGATCCGGTCCCGCATCGGGCTCTCTGCTCAGCGGGGAGCCTGCTTCCTCCTCTCTCTGTCTGCCGCTCTGCCTGCTTGTGATCTCTCTCTGTCAAATAAATAAATAAAATTAAAAAAAAAATAAAAATAAATTAAAAAAAGAAATATAATAATGAAAGTCTGACATATCGCAGGAATTACCAAAATGTGCCATAGAGACATGAAGTAAGGAAATGCTATTGGAAAATCAGTGGGATAGACTCAAAGCAGCATTGCCACAAACCTTCAATTTGTAACGAATGCAGTATCTGGGAAGTGTGGTAAAGCTGAACACTTTAATTTTCTCCTTCTTCGTGAATTTTCATATCTATGCTGTTGAGGTGAACACTACCATATCTATTCTTTCAAAAATTTTATTTCCATCGCTAAAGTAAAAATATTCCCTTCCCTAAAATTTGAAACTACTAAAAAGAGAGAAAAATCCATCATAATTCTGCATAAAAATACAACCACATTTTGTAGATTTACTTTCAGCCTTTCCTTTCTCCCTCCCTCTTTTCCCTCCCTCTCTCTCTCTTTCTTTCTTCTTTCCTCCCCTTCCCTCCCCTTCCTTCCCCTTTCTTCCTTTTTTTACTGCATGATTTTCTTTCCCTTTTTAAAAAAGGGGCTCGATCTCATAACCCTGAGATCATAACCTGAACCAAAACCAAGAGTCAGACACGCAATAGACTGAGCCACCCAGGCACCCCTACTTTCAGCTTCTTCTTTATGTGTCAGTCTCCTTTTCTGAGTTATGGGAAATCATACTGTAAATACAATTCTGCACCCTGTTTTTTTTTTTCCACTCAATTTTGTATGGTTAGGCAAATCACAGCCCACAGGTCAAACCTGGTTCGCTGCCTAAAAACCGCTAAAATTGGTTTTTAAATTTTTATTTTTATTAAAAAATTTTTAAGTAAACTCTATCCCCAGTGGAAGGCTCTAACTCACAACTTTGAGATCAAGAGTAACAGGTTCTATCCACTGAGCCATCCAGGCGCCCCAGAAATTGGTTTTTCCATTTTATTTTATTTTTTTAAAGATTTTATTTATTTATTTGACAGAAAGAGATCACAAGTAGGCAGAGAGGCAGGCAGAGAGAGGGGAGGAAGCAGACTCCCTGCTGAGCAGAGAGCCTGATGCAGGACTCGATCCCAGGACCCTGAGATCATGACCTGAGCGGAAGGCAGCGGTTTAACCCACTGAGCCACCCAGGCACCCGGTTTTTCCATTTTAAATGGTTGAAACAAAAATCAAGAGAAAAATATCTTGTGACATGTGAAAATTATATGAAATTCATAAATAAAGGCGTCCATAAATTCTCATTGGAACACAGTCATGCGTGTTCATTTATATGTTTCTATAGCTACTTTTTGCTGCAACAGTAGAGTTAAATAGTTGTAAAAGAGACTGTATTGCCTACAAAGCATATTATTTGGCCCTTTCCAGAAGTTTGCCAACCCCTGAAATATTGTATCTTAATCACATTATTAAATTGGCTGCTAAATCTGTGCTTTGAAACATTGTGGGCATGACAATAATACTTAGCACATTTTAGGTGCTTAATAAAGGAATTTCTTCTGAAGAATCCAGGAAGGGAAGGGACCATGAGGAAGAAGAGTAAGAGGGAAAGGGATGGTTTTTGGAGATGTCTGTTTTTAGGTAGTTGCAGAATTTATTATTTCCAACCAGTCGAAAATGTGTCTTCTCACTAGTGATTAAAAAGAAAGATGTCTTCCATTAATCTTTCATGGCTAAAATAATAGCTTTTTAAAATGCCCCTTTAAAAAATTATTGGTGGCCAAAATAATTCTGTTGCTACCAAGTTAGTAATATATCTAATTTTAGCTAACCTTTCCCGTTAGCTTTGCAGAAACTTTGGTGAGTTTTTAAAATGGCTCCATAGCAAGTGTAGGAAGATTGTAGGGAGCTGAAGAGATCTCTCCTACTTTTGTCCTCCATACCCTGCCAACTCCCAGCGATGTGGTCTGAGCAGCGATAAATGCTGACATACCACCTATTTACATCTCTTTGACCAAAAAAGTCATGAGTTTATTATTTTTATTACTTATGCCTATAGTTTCTGAAAGTGTCCAGAAATTATTTTAATCCTTTAACCATCGAGAGATAGGTCTTTGGACTCTGTCCTTGAATCTGGGTGGACTTGTGACTGCTACACCCTGGTGTATGGCGGAAGTGACGTGTGATTTCTAAGGCTAGGAGAGGCCATGCACTTTCCCTCCAGATGTCTGGGAATGCTGATTCTTGGGACATGCTCTGGGTTTGCTGCTCCACGGAACCCAGCCCTGTGCTGTGGAAAGTCAAGCCACGTGGAGAGGCCATGCATAGGTGCTCTGAATGACAGTTCCAGATGAGCCCAGCCTTCAGCCTTTCCAGCCCAGGCTCAGCCATGTGAGTGAAGAAGCCACTCTAGACTGATTCCTGCAGCCCAGCCCTCCCTTCTGGCTTCTAGCTGTTAGTCACCTGCGGAAGCTCAGGATAGGGTAGAGCAGAGAAGAGCAGCCCCCACTGTGCTCTTTCAGCATTCCTGCTGCTCGGGTGCCTGGGTACTCGGTTGTTTAAGCAACTGCCTTTGGCTCAGGTCATGATCCTGGAGTCCCTGGGATGGAGTCCCATCTGGGACTCCCTGCTCAGTGGGGAGTCTGCTTCTCTCTCTGACCCTCCCACCTCTCATTCTCTCTCTCTCTCTCTCTCTCATTTTCTTTCTCTCAAATAAATAAAATCTTAAAAAAAAAAAAAAAAAAGAGGGTGCCTGGGTGGCTCAGTGGGTTAAGCCTCTGCCTTTGGCTCAGGTCATGATCTCAGGGTCCTGGGATCGAGTCCCGGATCAGGCTCTCTGCTTAGTGGGGAGCCTGCTTCTCCCTTTCTCTCTACCTGCCTCTCTGTCTACTTGTGGTCTCTCTCCATCAAATAAATAAATAAAATCTTAAAAAAAAATTCCTGATGTACAGAATCAACATAATAAAGTGAGTTCTTAAGAAGATTTCATTCATTCATTCATTCAGCGAGTTGTAGGGGTAGGAAGGGGCAGAGGGAGAAGGAAAGAGAATCTCAAGCAGACTCCATGCTGAGTGCAGCGCTCCATGCAGAGCTTGATCCCAGGACCCTGAGATCATGACCTGAGCCAAAATCAAAGTTGGTGGCTCAACTGATTGAGCTTCCCAGGTACTCTGAAAGTGATTGTTTTATACCAGAACCTTTGAGATGGGTGTTGTGCAGTGATAGTAACTGGAACACCACGCTCTGAATAACGACTCTTATACATGGTAAATAACTATAAACAATAAAAGCCACGAGAGCAGAAGGATGATTAAGGGTACAGGTAGTTAGTATAACTGAATATTAAATATAGTGCTGGTTTTCTAGTAGCCAAACATAGAAGCATAAGGTTGCTAAATGTCACAGTTCTTGCTGTATCATAATAGGAGAGATGACTATTTGTAAGGAGACAGGAAGTATGTCTGGCACTAAACTCTAATTGGAATTTGTTAAACAGTTTGTTCTATAAGGGGATATTGAAAAATATAACGGGCAAGTTGTTTATCAGGAGTTTTGTAGGATTCACAAGGGCTGTTTCAAATACGGACCATCAATAATATCTAGGTACACAACCCCTAATCATAAGCTCATATTGTTGGGGCACCTGGGTGGCTCAGTGGGTTAAGCCTCTGCCTTTGGCTCAGGACATGATCTCAAGGTCCTGGGATGGAGTCCCACATCAGGCTCACTGCTCGGCGGGGAGCCTGCTCCCCCTCCTCTCTCTGTCTGCCTCTCTGCCTACTTGTGATCTCTGTCTGTCAAATAAATAAAAGCTTCAAAAAAAAAAGTTCATATTGTCTAAGTGTATAACTTGATTCAGAGACAGAGCTTATAAAACTCTAGAGGAACAAATCATTAGCACATTCTGTTGGCAATCATATCAACCCAAGTTTCAGCAAGGTCTTTTCAGCAGCCAATAAATTAAAAACTATGTTTTCTGGTGAATAACTGGATGGCAGGAATTCTGTGATGTGGATTGAAGGTGGTCCCTTGCATGTTTTAAAACACACAAAAAGAAGAAGGCAACACCCTTGAGCACCTCAGCAGGGAGGGGGCAGGACAAAAGCTTTCTTAAAAATATAATCTTGGGGGCGCCTGGGTGGCTCAGTGGGTTAAGCTGCTGCCTTCAGCTCAGGTCATAATCCCAGGGTTCTAGGATCGAGTCCCGCATCGGGCTCTCTGCTCAGCAGGGAGCCTGCTTCCTCCTCTCTCTCTCTCTCTCTCTGCCTGTCTCTCTGCCTACTTGTGATCTCTCTCTGTCAAATGAATAATAAAAAATCTTTAAAAAAAAATATAATCTTGGGCCCCTGGGTGGCTCAGTTGGTTAAGCAATTGCCTTCGGCTCAGGTGATGATCCTGGAGTCCAAGGATTGAGTCCCACATCGAGCTCCCTGCTCAGCAGGGAGTCTGCTTCTTCCACTGACCTCTCTCCTCTCATGCTCTCTCTCTCTCATTCCCCCTCTCTCTTAAATAAATAAATAAAATCTTAAAAAAAAAATCTTGAGGGGCACCTCGGTGGCTCAGTGGGTTAAAGCCTCTGCCTTCGGCTCAGGTCATGATCCCAGGGTCCTGGGATTGAGCCCCACATTGGGCTCTGCTCGGCGGGGAGCGTGCTTCCCCCCCTCCCCTCTCTACCTGCCTCCCGGCCTACTTGTGATCTCTGTCTGTCAAATAAATAAATGAAATCTTTTACAAAAAATCTTGAAAACTCATCAGAAACAATTCAGTTTTTTGAGATGAGCAAAAGATTTGAACTTCAGCAAAGAAGATACATGGATGGCAAAGAAGCACAGGAAAATATATTCTAGCATCAGTCCTGAGGTAAATGCAAATTAAAACCACAATGCGAAGTAGAACCACACCACACACCTCTTAGAAAGGCTGAAACCAAAACCAAAAACCAAAAACCAAACAAAACCTGGTAATACCAAGCACTGGCAAGGATGCAGAGCATGGGAACTGTTGTATGATGCTGGTGGGAATACAAAATGGTACAGCTTCTTTAGAAAATAGGTTGGCAGTATTTTGTAAAGCAGAAAGCACACCGAGCATATAAACCAGAAATAATCCCATATATTTACTCCTAAGTGAATTCTCCTAAATATTTACCTAAGAGAAATGAAAATTGATGTTCAAACAAAAATCCATATGTGAATGTTTCTAGCGGTGCTTTTTCAGAAATGCCCCAAACTGGAATCAATCCAAATGGTCTTTGTCTGATGGATATATTAGACAATGCCCATCATCTAATATACAATGGAATATTTCTCAGCAATAAAAAAGGAAGGACCTACTGTTGCATGCAACAGTATGGATGAATCTCAAATGCATTGTGTTGAGAGAAACCAGACCCAAAAAATTGCACCTAATGGCTAAAATGGTAACTTTTATGTTATATACATATTTTCTCTCTCTCTCTCTCTCTCACACACACACACTACATATTATAGGATTCCATTTGTATCTCATTCCAGAAAAACACAGCTAGAAGAACAGAGAATAGACCAGTGGTTGCCAGGAGATGGGGGTTGGGGAGGAAGGTTAATGACTAAGGTTGAGCATAAGGGAGTTTCTTGGTGGGGTGAGAGAATTGTTAAGTCTCTTGATTGTGGTACTAGTGACATGGCTCTATGCCTTTGTCAAGACTCCTACAGCTGTACACCAAAAAGTGAATTTTACGGCATGTTAATTAAAAAATAACAGTTTTAAATTTCTAATAGCCTCACTTAAAAAGAAGAAGGATTAAATATTTTTTAAGCTTTTATTTATTTATTTATTTATTTGATAGACAGAGATCACAAGTAAGCAGAGGCAGGCAGAGGGAGGGGGGAAGCAGGCTCCCCGCTGAGCAGAGAACCCAATGTGGGGCTTGATCCCAGGACCCTGAGACCATGACCTGAGCTGGAGGTAGAGTCTTAACCCACTGAGCCACCCAGGTGCCCCCAACAGGATTAAATATTATCAATACTAAAATTAATATAATTAATTTAATATTTTATTTAACTCAGGATGTTAAAAATATAAGCTCAACATGTAATCAATAGAAAAAATACTAATAATTTTTAGAAAAAAATAATTTTACATTCTTTGTAAAAGAATTCAAAGTCTCAGGAATACGGTATGTGCCTGGCGCTTACAAGCCATCTTAATTGGGACTGGCCACATTTCAAGCGCTCCGTAGCCACATGTGGCTAGAGACCATCCATGTGGACAGTTTGGGTCTTGATCTTCTTTTCTTTTTTTTTTTTAAGATTTCATTTTTAAGTGATCTCTACACCCAACATGGGAGTTGAACTCATAACCCTGAATTGAATGCCACATGCTCTTTCAACTGATCCAGCCAGGTGCCCTTGGATCTGAAAAAAAAAAAAAAAAAAAAAATTAAGGGAGGTGTTTCCAGCCTTGAGCAGCTATCATCAAATATATGTTTCCACTATTTCCACCAAGAAGAATATACTATTTAACACGGTCAGATGTTTAAAACTTCTTAACAATCATAATGGAAAGTTAAACATAAAGTTAAAAATATTAACTCAAGGGAGGCCTATTTTGGCTAATGCAGCCAAACTGGCATCATCTTCAAAGTGAGCTCACCCTCTCACTTGCGTCTTCTGGAATACTCCCTGAAAATGCCATTCCTGTTCATGGTGTAGTTGTTTGCGTTTTCGTTTGTTTCTTATCTCTTTCTCACTCCACACACCGTGTACGTACACTTCTCCACCCTGGCGAAAACTTACTCTTCCTTTACGACCCAGTCCCGGGGGACTGCCTCTCCTCCCCCTCCCCCCCTGCCCTGCTCCATGAGGACAGGAAGCCCACCTTTGTTTTTTTGCATCGTGGGCCCTCAACAATGCTCTTTCTTCTAATGTTGACTGAGTCCCTCTCAGCGCTGGGGATACCTGGGTGAAAGAGATCCAGCCCTGCCCACAGGGATCTTGTGCCCACAGGGAACAACAGACAAAGAGGCACTTTACCTACTACAGTTTGCTGAGCACCGAAGCACAGTGCTGTGGGGAAAGCCAACTTTCCCAGCACAACCCCAGAGGTCGCCAGTCCCTCTCCTTTTTCCTTGAAGAGGTCCCTGTGGACATCAGCATGGGGTGGGCCTTCCTGTGAGGCTCCTCAGCCTCTGCCAGCTGTTGACTGAGTTTTATTGGATTGGTGGGGGGGGAGGTATCACGGTGGAGGTCACTGGGAGAGTGACCACAGAGATTAGACCACTCTGTCTTTTCCCAAACCCTATGCTAACATTGTAACGTGGGTGTACCCACAGCGGACTCATTCCTTGGTGAAAACTCCCCAGCAGCCACCTCTCTCGGAAACCCCTGCCTGCACCCCTCTAAAGAAACAATTATCCCACAGTAGAGCCCAGGGGGCCTTGACCTTGGGTGAGCAGCCTCCTGGGCCAATCCTCTAGGGCCTGAGCCTGTCAACGTGTACACAGGAGTCAGACATCTGGAGGGGAACTGAGAAGGGAGGGGAGGGGAAATCAGAGGAGACCGCAAGGCTAACTGCACACATTCCATTTCTAGCTTCTAAGGCAGAAAGGACATTTCCAAAAGAGGGAGGAAGGGGTGTTGGTGACAGCGCTGGTGGCTGGCGAGGGTACTGATCCCGCCCCTTTACCAGTCCCAGGATGATCTGTTTGAACACCTCTGGTTTTCAACTGCAAATAAATCTGCAGAACTTTAAAAATCTCTTAAGTCCGTATGATGTGTCAGACTAAAATAATGAGGTTGACCTGAGTTAGGGAATGAGTTTCGATGATAATTGGGAGGAAGAAAGGAAAATCACGGAAGGGAGGAGGGTTTGGGGGAGGCAGGAGAATGGGAGAACTTGAGTGTGAAGACAATATCTAACTTTGTGGGTTTTACTGACTCTTTGCATCAGCGAATAGATTTTAACTTGTTTTTTAAAATTTCATTGTTGACCGGTTGATAGGTGACAAATGAATCTGCTCCCCAGAAAAAGATGATTTTCCCTCCTCTGAATTCTCACAGGCTTTTGGTCAACAATGCTTGTCCAATGCCTATTTGCCAGGTCTTGCGCCAGGTTCAAAAGCTTTTAAATGTTTTACATCTGGCCTATTTCATATTATGGGTGAGCAAAAGTTCATGAATTTATTTTTTTAAACATTTTATTTATTTACTTATTTGACAGAGTGAGACAGAGAGATTGAGAGCACAAGCAAGGGGTCCATCAGGCAGAAACAGAGGGAGAAGCAGGCTCCCTGCCAAGCAATGATCCCAGGACCCTGGCATCCTGACCTGAGTTGAAGGCAAGTGCTTAACCGACGGAGCCACCCAGGTGCCCCCAAAGTTCATGAATTTAAAAAATACCCCAGGGGCGCCTGGGTGGCTCAGTGGGTTAAGCCGCTGCCTTCAGCTCAGGTCATGATCTCAGGGTCCTGGGATCGAGTCCCGCATCGGGCTCTCTGCTCAGCAGGGAGCCTGCTTCCTCCTCTCTCTCTGCCTGCCTCTCTTGTGATCTCTGTCAAATAAATAAATAAAATCTTTAAAAAAAATAAAATAAAAAAATAAAATAAAAAATACCCCACAAGAAGAGCTGGTTTCTCTTCTGCTGGATGGTGAGCTACTTCTGCAGGGACTGAGCTTCTTTTGAGCCAAGGAAGTCCCTGAAAATATTCCAGGTATCTCTGCAGCACTAAGTTTCTAGCTCAGTGCCTGGCATACAGGAGGTGCTTACTCAGTGTTTGTTGAGTGACTAAAAGACCTACCCATGCGCACCACCATGGAGCTGAGAAGGGTGATATGGCGGACAGAGAGAAATGTACCACAGAGATTCCCGTTCGTGAAAGAACCTGCTGACAGCTTCCAACTATTCGTGCCTTCAGCTGCTTCAGCTTTCAAGAAGCCTGGCCGAAACATGGGACTCCTCTCCTTGGCAATGTCTGCTTCAGAGATTCCCAATGCATCCCCTTCCTTTCCTTCACATGTGTTACTCCCCATCAATCCTCTTATATTCCCAACTCTGTCTTAGCATCTGCTTCCTAGAAAACCCAACCTATGCTAACAGGACTTTAGTCTTAAATCCATTCGTTGTAGGGGCACCCGGGTGGCTCAGTTGGTCATGCATTTGCCTCCGGCTTAGGTCATGATCTCAGGGTCTTGGGATCAAGCCCGGCATCAGGCTCCCTGCTCAGTGGGGAGCCTGCTTCTCCCTCTCCCTCTGCCTGCAGCTCCCTCTGTGTGTGTTTTCTCTTTCTGTCAAATAAATAAATAAAATCTTAAAAAATAAAAAAATAAAAACCCATTTACTGTAGACTAGTAGGAAAACACATAATTCTTCAACAAGCCAAAGATGACTGACCGCATAGAGGGTAGGGACAATAGTAAACATTTTTTGAGTGATTTTGTGCAAGGTCACTTTGCTGAAGTTACATATTTTACTTCTAGTGAAAAATGAGTGCCAGATGGCCAGAAAAGGAAAGGTACCTTCTTAAGCCTTAATAAAAAGGTTATTCCATTATTAATGCTGTTGGGGTGCCTGGCTAGCTCAGTTGGCAGCACATGCCGCTCTTGATTTGGGGTCGTGAGTTTGAGCCCCATGTTGGGTATAAAGATTACTTAAAAAAATAATACTTAAAAAAATTAAATTAAATCAATGCTGTAAAATATAATACAAAGTTACAGTCATTAAAAGCAGTATGGTATGAGCACATGATGGATAACAGATGAATGAAACAGACTATCACAACCAGAAAAAGACTCTTCAATATATATAAATTTAATATCTGATAAAAGTGGCTTTTTAAGCCTGAAATGTAAAGATGACTGATTTTACAAACATCTTTGGAACAGTTGGATAACTTATTGGGAAAAAATTAGATCCTACACATTAAAATAAAATTTAGGTGGATTGGAATTCTAAACATAAAGAGACAGAGTTATGAAAGGATTAAAGGAAAATAAAGGATAGTATGTTATAATCTTTTTTTAAGATATTTATTTATTTATTTGACAAGAGAGAGATCACAAGTAGGCAGAGAAGCAGGCAGAGGGGGAAGAGGAAGCAGGCACCCTGCTGAGCAATGGCGGGGGGGGGGGGGGGGGGGGAGTGTGCAGTGGGGAGTCCATCCCAGGACCCTGGGATCATGACCTGAGTTGAAGGCAGAGGCTTAACCCACTGAGCTACCCATGCACTCCACTATGTTATAATCTTGATGTGAGAAAATCTTTTCTAAGGAAGAACATAACACCCAAAGAGTATAAAAGAAAAGTTTGGGTGGATTTCACTACATCAAATTAAATCTTCTCTCTTTTTTTTTTTTTTTTTTAATTTTTATTTAGGGGTGCCTGAGTGGCTCAGTGGGTTAAGCCTCTGCCTTCAGCTTAGATCATGATCTCGGGTCCTGGGATCAAGCCCCGCATCAGGCTCTCTGCTTAGCAGGGAGCCTGCTTCCCCCTCTCTCTCTGCCTGCCTCTCTGCCTACTTGTGATCTCTCTCTCTCTCTGTCAATAAAAATAAAATAAAATAAAAAGATTTTTATTTATTTATATGACATGGAGAGAGAGAGATCACAAGTAGGCAGAGAGGCAGGCAGAGAAAGCGGGGAAGCAGGTTCCCTGCTGAGCAGAGAGCCTGATGTGGGTCTCAATCCCAGGATCCTGAGATCATGACCTGAGCTGAAGGCAGAGGCTTAACCCACTGAGCCACCTAGGCACCCTCAAATTAAATCTTCTGTAAAGATATTACAAACAAATTTAAAAGTTAAGATTGGAGTCATATATTTGGCAAATGTATAATATCAAAAATACATAAAGAACTCCTTAAAGGAAGCCCAAATATCTCAATAAAAAATAAATGGACACTGTGTGTGGTACATACGATTGACGCAGGAAAATAAGAACCCTCATGCACTATTTTTTAAAAGATTTTATTTATTAGAGAGACAAAGAGAAAGTGCGAGAGAGCATGAGATAGAGGAGGGGCAGAGAGAGAGAAAGAAGCAGACTCCCCAGGGAGCAGTGAGCCTGACATGGGGCTCCATTCCAGGACCCAGCGACCATGAGCTGAGCTGAAGGCAGATGCTTAACCCACTGCCACCCAGGCGCCCCAGTATATCAGCATTTTCCACATGCATCCCCTTTGACCTAGCGCCTCCTATTCTAGGAATGTGGGAAATGTGGGAAAGCAGTGGGGAAAGGAAGATGGATGTAAACGGGGAGATCAGAAGCAGGTCGAACCCAGCAACAGGAGCTGGCACCCCACAGGGATGGACTGGAACCCATGATGGTTTTCCCTGCTTCCGATCTTGCCCATGTCGGTGTCCTGCAAAAGTCAGAGCCCTTTGTCACAGAACGAAACACAGCTGCTTGGCCCAGGAGCCGGAGAAGCTGATGAAGGATCTGGGGGAAAAGGTCCAGCTGCGGGGTCACCTCCAAGGAGGTAAGTCAGCAGATCACCAGTGATGTGCATGAACTAGAATATGTCTGCTTTCTTTCTACCCTCCAAATACCCACTATGGCCCACTCTAAAGGATGTGTAGTTCAGCACAGCCAAGCTGAAGGTTACACATTGGACATCCGAGTGGATACATGTCCATGCATCATTGTTTGTGCTAGGAAAAAATCAGAAACTGTAGTGATCATTGTTAAGGGGAGGGTCAATAAAGTTACGGGACACATATACCCCGGAGTAGCATGCTGCTATACACCAGGCAGATGTCTGGTCCTGGGATCGAGTCCCGCATCGGGCTCTCTGCTCAGCAGGGAGCCTGCTTCCCTCTCTCTCTCTGCCTGCCTCTCTGCCTACTTGTGATCTCTGTCTGTCAAATAAATAAATAAAATCTTAAAAAAAAAAAAGACTTTTCCGATTTATTTTTTTTTAAGATTTATTCATTTATTTGAGAGAGAAAGTTGGGGGGCATAGGGAGAGGGAGAGAATCTCAAGCAGACTCCCCACTGAGCACAGAGCCCATCATGGGGCTCAATCTTATGACCTGAGATCATGAGCTGAAATCAAGAGTTAGATGCTCAACCAACTGAGCCACCCAGGCACCCCAGAATATTTTTTAAGTAAAAGTTATTTGAATTTCAAACAACAACAACAACAACAAAAAGTTATGAGCATAGAAAGACTTGTACAAAAATGTGCATAGCAGCTCTATTCATAATAGCCATAACCTGGAGACAGATCAAAGGTCCATCAACAGGATAATAGATATAAAAACTCTAGTATATTCATACAGTGGAATACTAATCGATGATGTTAGGGAATCAGTTCCTACTACATGCAACAATATGGACAAATATTAAAAAATATTATGTGAAGTGAAATAACCCTTACCCAAAAGAGCACACGCTTTATAATTCCACTTATGAAATTCTAGAACAGGTAAAACTAAACTTTGGTGGAATTAAAATGGAAGAACAGTTGCCTCTGGAAGATTAGGGGTAGCAATCGACCCGGAAAGGGGCAGGGGGATCCTGCTGGGATGATGATAATGTTCTATGTCTTTATAGAAGTTTTGATTACACAAATGTATGAAATCTTAAATCTCAGCATAAGTAGACTTAAGATTAGTACATTTCATTGTATGTAAATTTTACCTCAAATGAAAATGCATACAAACATTAAACTCATTAATTGTATGTATGATGATTTTTTTAGGAGGAGGTCTATTGATGCCTGTAATTTACTTTAGAACCTATCAAGGGGCAAATGGGTGGCTCAGTCAGTTGAGCATCTGACTCTTGATCTCGGCTTGGGTTGTGATCTCAGGATCACAGTATCGAGCCCTGTGTTGGTCTTCACACTCGGCATGGAGTCTGCTTGAAATTCTTTCCCCCTCCCTCTCCTTCTGCTTTTTCCTTTGTCTGCCGGTCCCCACCATTGGCATTTGCTCTTGCTCTCTCTCAAACAAACAAATAAATAAATAAAATCTTGGGGGGGGGGGAAGAACCCATCCAAAAGGAAAATGAATGGGTGAAGGAAGAGAGGGATGGATAGATGTACAAATAGGAGACAAAGCAAATCTAGTAAAATGTTAATGGTAGGGTCTATGTGGTGAATACGTGGGCATTCACTGTAAAGTTCTTTCACCTTTGTTTTAGGGTTGAAATTTTTATAATAAGGACACCTGAGTGGTAGCTCAGTGGGCTAAGTGTCTGCCTTTGGCTCAGGTCATGATCCCAGGGTCCTGGGATCAAGCTCCACATCATACTCTCCACTCAGCGGGAAGCCTGTTTCTCCCTCTCCCTCTGCCTGCTTCTCCCCCTGCTTGTGCTCTCTCTCTTTTTCTCTGTCCAATAAATAAAACCTTAAAAAAAAAGGAATCATCTTGTTAACAAAAAAGGATAATTTTTATAATAAAATAATAAAAAAAGAATGAGGTTGATTGTGTGTGAACTAACAGAAAGAGATATCCAAAACATACTGTTAAAAACAAGCCTCAGGGGAAAAGTATAGTATGATATCATGGACATGAAACAACTAAGCAAAACAAAAACCTTACTTCTGTAAATAGATTATTAGAGGATACATATTAAACTGTTCACAGTGGTAACCTTTGGGGTAGAAAGTATGATGAGAGGTTTGGTGTCTTTTTTTTTTTTTTTTTAAGATTTTATTTATTTATTTGACAGAGGGAGAAAAAGAGCAAGTAGGCAGAGAGGCAGTCCGAGGGAGAGGGGGAAGCAGGCTCCCCACTGAGCAGGGAGCACGATGCGGGGCTCGATCCCAGGACCCCGGGATCATGACCTGAGCCGAAGGCAGATGCTTAACCGACTGAGCCACCCATGTTCCCTGAGAGGTTTGGTGTCTTAACTTGGTTCCCCAGAAAGCAAAACCTAGCTTATGTGCTAACATTTTTGGGGATAGTGCAGTTCTAGGGAAACAAGAATGAGGAGCAAAGGAGTATAGAGCAGGGAAGGGAGACCGTAAAAATGTGGATGCATTACTGAACTGGTCCAGGTTTCTAGCAAGCACCAATGATTGTTTGGTCTCAAGGGAGGTCATCAGAAATCCTGTATGAACCTACTACATCCCCCAGCTGTCCATGGTGAGGAGGAGGGGAGAAGGATTTATCTGCTGGTTGCTCTATCTTACTAGACAGAGTGTACCTCAAAAGGCATCAACTCCCCCAAGTTTCTGGGACCAGCCTGGCCAGCTCAGTCTGCAAGCATGAGTGTTGAGTGAGTCTTGTGGAATATCTTGTCTCAGCAGCAACCGTGAAGCCCCAAAGGTAGTTCTGAGGCTCAAGGAGAGAATGAGTTGTGCTTGTGAGCAATGTTGGGGGCCGGGAGTAGACCCCTACAGGAGGCCTTACTGGAAAAACCAGTGGAGAACGAAGACAATATTGCCTCTGCCTTAGGAGCATGACAGGCCTCCCCCCTGCAGCCTAGAGGAATGTACTTACTACCAGGCAATCCTTTCAGGGGAGCGTTCAATAACAGTAAGAGAAAAGACCACTGAGCAAATCTGGGGAAATGCATAATCTGGGTCTAGCACAAGTGATCTTGGTAAGTGAGGACTTTGACATTTAACTGAGTGTACTTCTGCACTGCTTCAATCTTTTATAAGACTGTATTTATGTATTGCTTGTGTAATTAAACAAGACCAATAAAATCAGGGTACAGGGGGCTCAGGTGATTAGGCGTCTGACTCTTGATTTTGGTTCAGGTCATGATCTCGGGGTTGTGAGATTGAGCCCCAAGGTGGGCTCTGCACTGAGCATGGAGCCTGCTTGGGATTCTCTTTCTCCCTCTTCCCCCACCCACCCCCTCACTTGAGTGCTCTCTCTTTCAAAAAACAAAAACAAACAAACAATAAAATCAAAATGTGATCATCTCTATGAAACATGTTGTAGCCAATATAGTAAGAAGATAAACGGAATGAATTATAGAAACTCTAGCCTAATATTACACAAACCAATAAGCTTAAGTAAGATTTTTTTTAAAAAGATCTTATTTATTATTTGAGAGAGAGACACATAGTGAGAGAGGGAACACAAGCAGGGGGAGTGGGAGAGGGAGAAGCAGGCTTCCCACTGAGCAGGGAGCCTGATGAGGGGCTTGATCCCAGGACCCTGGGATCATGACCTGAGCTGAAGGCAACTGAGCTACCCAGGCACCCCAAGATTTTTTTTTAAGTAGGTTCCACGTCCAGTGTGGAACTCATGACCCTGAGATCAAGACCTGAGCTGATGACGAGAATAAGATACCTAACTGACTGAGCCACCCAGGCACCCCTAAGTAAGATATTATTTTAGGTAAAGCAATACATTAAATGAAACAAAGTGAGATTTAATTTTTATTTCCTTTGTACATAGTCTCTTAAAATTAATTTAAAGATTGAGGGGCCCCTGGGTGGCTCAGAGGATTAAGCCTCTGCCTTCGGTTGAGGTCATGAACTCAGGGTCCTGGGATCGAGCCCCACACCAGGCTCTCTGCTCGGCGGGGAGCCTGCTTCCCCCTCTCTCTCTCTCTGCCTGCCTCTCTGCCTACTTGTGATCTCTCTCTCTCTCTGTCAAATAAATAAATAAAATCTTTTAAAAAAATTAATTCAAAGATTGGGAAACAGTTCACTGCAATGATGTGTTTTGAATTGTAGCATGGAGCGAATCGATGGTCACTGGAATAACAGGTATACAAAGTGCAGGTTTCTGTTGCTGGGATGAGGGTCACATAGTTACATTTGTTAAAGAGCTGGTAAAGTGTCCCAGGAATCTGACCCATCTTGTTGTGCTCTTAGCTCTCTGCGGGTCTGCTCTCCCTGGTCACCAGGAGCCTTACAGCCATTTCCTCTTCATTAAATTTTAAAGTTTTTCTCATTTAAATTTCTCAGATAACACATGATTTTCCTACTTAGTTACAGTTTTTGGTGATTAAAACATTCGTGTATTCCTGAGGGCCATCTGGGAGTCTCAATCAGTTAAGTGTCCGACTCTTGATTGTGGTTTGGGTCATGGTCTCAGGGTTGTAAGACTGAGCCCTGGGTTGGGCTCCATGCTCAATGGGGAGTCTGCTTGAGATTCTCCCCCTCTCCCTCTCTCAGATAAATAAGTAAATAAAATTTTTCTGTCTCTCTCTCTTTTTTTTTTTTTTAAGATTTTTTTATTTGAGCAACAGAGAGTGAGTGACACAGAGAGAGAGTACAAGCTGGAGGACGGGCATAGGGAGAGGGAGAAGCAGAACCCCTGCCCAGCAGGGGGCCTGATGCGGAATTCCATCCCAAGACCCCTGGATCACGACCTGAGCCAAAGCAGACACTTAACTGACAGAGCCACCCAGGCACCCATAAGTAAATAAAATCCTTAAAAAAACAAAAAAACAAAAGAAAAGAAACAAAAAAAAACCCACATTCACTTATTCCTCAAATGTAGCAATTCATCACATTATTGTCACTTAGCTCTGGATCTTCCTTTCTTTGCCCTTTTTTGTGAAATGAGCAGGACCCTGTATACAAGTCTTCTTTGGCGGCTGGAGCAGTGTCAGTCCTTGTCAACAGACGGTACTGGAGGGACATTGTGGTAGCTGATGTCCAGGCTCTGGTTCCAGTTTACTTTTGTTCTTGATCCTGCCCCACGGGAGTGGTGCTCCCTTTCCAGCAAGTTGTACTGGTCTCCTGGGGTGTGGTCTCTGACCCTCCAGTCCAGACCTGTGGCACCGCCGTGAACCGATCATCCAGTGGGCTGCAGACGCATCCTTGCCAAAGTCCGCTAAACCTCAGTCTTGGCAGGGATGGGGAGAGATGGGGCAGCATTGAAAATATGTTCCTTGCTGCAGGATTGTTGTTCAACCCTAGATGTGATAGGTGCTCCTTTGTTTGTTGTTTTTGCCATTTGTTATTCCTGTTTTCTTTGAAGTTCTCTTTTACCCTTTTAGTAGATAATCCCCCGTGATAGTTAATTTTATGTTTCTAATCAACATAGAGGATATTTTTGGAGAAGAGTAACATTTAAATTGGCGAACTTTGGGTAAAGCAGATTACTCCCCATGTAATGGAAATGGGGCTTATCCAATCAATCGAACAACAAAAAGACTGGTCTTTCTGAGTAACAGGAACTTCAGCCCCAGACTGCCTTTGCGCTGGTAATGGAACGTTGGCTTTTATGAGTCTTGAACTTCTTCCTTCTTCTCTTTTCTTTCTTCCTTTCTTTCTTTCTTCCTTCCTTCCTTCCTTCCTTCCTTCCTTTCTTTCTTTTTTAAAAAATTTTATTTATTTATTTGAGAGAGAGAGAGAGAGAGCACAAAAATGTGAGCCAGGGGAGGGGCAGAAGGGGAGAAGCAGGTTCCCCGCAGAGCAGGAAGCTCACGCAGGGCTTGATCCCAGGAACCCAGGACCATGACCTGAGGTAAAGGCAGATTCTTCTTCTTCTTTTTTTTTTTTTAAGATTTTATTTATTTATTTGACAGAGATCACAGGTAGGCAGAGAGGCAGGCAGAGAGAGAGGAAGGGAAGCAGGCTCCCGGCTGAGCAGAGAGCCCGATGCGGGGCTCGATCCCAGGACCCTGAGATCATGACCTGAGCCGTAGGTAGAGGCTTTAACCCACTGAGCCACCCAGGCGCCCTGCAAAGGCAAATTCTTAACCAACTGAGCCATCCGGATGCCCCAGGTCTCAAACCTTCTGACCCAAAGTGCAGGTTTGGACTTGCTAATCTTCATAATCACGTAAGCCAATTCCTTATAATAAATCTCTTTATGTAAGATATTTATACCTATATAATCTTATATAGATCTTATATATAGATATATATCTCTTTCACTAGTTAATAATTCTTTATACTGAAGTTTCCATGTTTAAATTCATGGTGGGGTTTCTGTCTCTTGATCCGACACTGATCAATATCAGCAGTGTACATGACATAGGGCACATACATGAAGGTAATCATAGTAAAATAAGATAAAGTAACTTCTCTCAGTAGTTGAAAGAAATGGACAAAGTTATGAAAACATTTCATAAGAACTATGATGGAGGGACACCTGGGTGGCTCAGTCAGTTAAGTGTCTCCCTTTGGCTCAGGTCATGATCCCAGGGTTCTGGGATTGAGCCTCACATCGTCTCCTGCTCCCTCTACTTGTGCTGTCTCGCTCTGCCAAACAAATAAATAAAATCTTAAAAAAAAAAAAAAAAGGACTATGATGGACATGTTTGTTTAGAGCCACGCAGAAGCAGAGAGGAAGGAACACCTGCCCACCCCCCGCCTCCGGGGATGTCATAAGGCTTCACGGAATGAGTGATGTCCAAACTGAACCTTGAGGGAACACAGTTTTCCAGGCAAATGAAGGTGGAGAGTAGTATAATCCAGAAGAAGGGGAGCGTCCGGAGGCAAGAGGAAGCACATCACATATTGGGGAGTGTCAGTGTGGAAGCTCCCTGAGGCTGGAGAACAGGAGGCAGGAGACTGGTAGGAATGTGAACAATATTGTGAGTCTTTTTAAGTAGTTTGCCTTTACAGCTCCAGGCAAAAGAGTTTCACCCTAGTTCTGGACCAAGACATCCACCGCAGATGATACTCATATTCATAACCGTTCCATACCTGTGCCAGGGTTTGCCGAAATGCCCCTCCCCTGATTCGAGGCTGTAATGAAGCATCTGTAATTTCTAGCTGCTGCAGCCAGAAATGGAACTTCGGTCGCTCATTACCGTCACAGCACAGATCCGCAGGCTGCGTGTGACACAAAATTCCCGGCTCTAACCCCAGCCTTTTCTCTTTCATTTAAGACAATGCGTACGTTCCCCTCTGCCTTCTGCAACTGTTCTGATCCATTTACCAAGCAATCCAAAGGATGGACAACTTTGAGGAGGGCCCGGAGAAATAAACATCTTTTCAACAGGTTCAGGCTGTAGAACAGAGAGCAAAAAGCCAGATTGGCAGACTAATGTGGGGACAATGCCAAGTCCTGCTGGGGGATTATAGATGGGGGGTGAGCTGACGACAGCACATAGGCATTCTCTCGGCCAGCCTCTCCTGCAAATACCCCAGGTTAAGGAATTACAGGCTGGGAGACAACCTCATCCCCGTGCTGATTCTTCCCTGAGAGTGGAAAGGTAAATGCTCAGAAGGGCTGCTGATGCACAGTGACAGCGAAGGGCAATGAGTCAGATGAGTTTTGTGGTGCCAGGCACTCCCTTCCCTGGGGCTCCTCCCCTCTCTCTCCTTCAACTCATTTTGACTCCATGAGTCATTTTTGCTGAGGTAACAACCAACCTCAAAACCTGTGGGGCTTACAGCAGAGGCTGGTGAACTTTTTCTGCAAAGGGCCAGGTAGTAAATATTTGGGGCTTTGTGGAACATACGGTCTCTGTTATGGACACTCAGCTCTGTCCTTAGAGCAAGAAAGCAGCCGTAGACAATACGTACACAAATGAGTGTGGCCACATTCTGACAAAACTTTATGAATACTAAAACTTGAACTTCATATACTTTTTATGACACACAATACGTACACAAATGAGTGTGGCCACATTCTGACAAAACTTTATGAATACTAAAACTTGAACTTCATATAATTATTATGACACAAATCTTGTTCTTCTTTTTTAAAATATATTTTTAAGATTTATTTTATTTATTTGACAGAGAGAGAGAGATCACAAGCAGGCAGAGCAATAGGTAGGGAGAGATGGGGAGGCAGGTTTCCTGCTAAGCAGAGAGCCGGATGCAGGGCTCGATTCCAGGACCCTGAGATCATGACCTGAGCCGAAGGCAGAGGCTTAACCCACTGAGCCACCCAGGTGCCCCCTTGTTCTTCTTTTGATTATGTGTTTATTGAGAGATACTCGACATAGGCCATTGTATTATATTAGTTTCAGGTGTACAATATAATGATCTGTTATTTGTATATCTTACAAAATGATCAACACAGTAAGTCTAACAGTAAGTGTGTTACCTCACAGTTACAATTTTTTTTCCTTGTGCTGGGAACTTTCAAGATCTACTCTCTCAATAACTTTCAGATACACGGTATAATATGAATTATAGTTGCCACACATACACTACATCCTCATGACTTATTTATTTTGTAACTGGAAGTTTGTAACCTTTGACCCCCTTCACCCATTTGCCCCGCCCCCCAACCTCTGGCAACTACCAGTATGTTCTCTGTATCCATGAATTTATTTTGTTTTGTTTAGAATCCACATATAGGTGAGGTCATATAGTATTTGTCTTTCTCTGACTTATTTCATTTGACATTATGTGCTCAGAGTCCATCCATATTGTTACAAATGCAAAACCTCCTTCTTTTTATGGCTGACTCATACTCCAGGTGTGTACATATATATTCATATATGTATACCTATATGCATATATACACACACATATATATACATATACATGTGTATATGTATATATATGTGTGTGTGTGTGTGTATATATATATATATATATATATATCCCACATTTTCTTTATCTGCTTATCCATAAATAAACACTTAGGTTGCTCCCATGCCTTGGCTATTGTAGATAATGCTGTAGTGACCATGGGGATGCATTTGTCCCTTCAAGTTACTGTTTTCGTTTTCTTTGGAAAAACACCCTAAAGTAGAATTGCTGGATCATATGGTAGGTCTATTTTTAATTTTTTAAGAAAAACTCTACTGTTTTCCATAATGGCTATACCAGTTTACATCCCCACCAACTGTGCACAAACTTTCCCTGTCCTCCACATCCTCACCTGTTTTCTTGTCTGATAACCACCATTCCAACAGATGGGAGGGGCATGGGTGGTTCAGTGGTAGAATTTTCGCCTGCCAACAGATGGGAGGCGATATCTCCCCATGATTTTGATTTGCATTCTCCTGATGATGAGTGATGTTGAACACCTTTTCATGGATTTGGCCACCTATATGTTTTTTCTGGAAAAATGTATATTCAGGTCCTCTTCCCATTTTTTAATCGCATTGTTTTGTTTTGTTTTGCTCTTGGGTTGTATGAATTCTTTATTTATTTTGAATACGAATCCCTTATCAGATATATGCTTTGCAAATATTTTCTCCCATTCTGTAGGTTGTCTTTATTTATTTGTTTCTTTGTTTCTAAAGATTTAATTTATTTATTTGACAGAAAGAGAGAGAGAGGACAAGCAGGGAAAGTAGCAGGCAGTGGGAGAGGGAGAAGCTGCCTCCCTGCTGAGCAGGGAGCTCAATGATGGGCTGAATCCCAGGGCCCTAGGATCATGACCTGAGCAGAAGGCAGACCCTTAACCATCTGAGCCACCCAGGTGTCCCAAGATTGCCTTTATTTTGTGAAGATGTTCTATGCTATGCAGAAGCTTTTTAGTTTGATGTCGTCCCACTTGTTTACTTTTGCTTTTTTTAAATTATTTTTTATTTTTTTTTATTTTTAAAGATTTTATTTATTTATTTGACAGAGAGAGAGATCACAAGTAGGCAGAGAGGCAGACAGAGAGAGAGGGAAGCAGGCTCCCTGCTGAGCAGAGAGCCCGATACAGGACTCCATCCCAGGACCCTGGGATCATGACCTGAGCTGAAGGCAGAGGCTTAACCCACTGAGCCACCCAGGTGCCCTACTTTTGCTTTTGTTACCTTTGCTTATGGTGTCAAATCCAAAAAAGTCATTGCCAAATCCCATGTCAAGGAGATTACAGCCTATATTTTCATCTTGAAGTTTTATGGTTTCAGGTCTTATATTTAAGTTTTAATCCACTTTGAGTTAATTTTTGTGTATGGTATAAGATAATGGTCCATTTTCATTCTTTTGCATGGGGCTGTCTAGTTTCCCCAACATGATTTATTGAAGAGACCATCCTCTTATTATACACACTTGGCTCCTTTGGTGTCAGTTATTTGACCCTCTATGTGTGTTTTGATTACTCTTCAACCTTTCAAACGTGAAAAAAATTTCTTTCTTTCTTTTTATATTTATTTATTTGACAGACAGAGATCACCAGTAGGCAGAGAGGCAGGCAGAGAGAGAGGGGAGCAGGTTCCCTGCTGAGCAGAGAGCCCGACTGTGGGGCTTGATCCCAGGACTGATCCCAGGACTCTGGGATCATGACCTGAGCCGAAGGCAGGTCCCAGGTACCCCTGAAAACAATTTCTTATTCTTACGGGCCTTATAGAAAGAGCCAGTAGATTGGGTTTTGGCCCATGGACTGCAATTTGCCAACCATTGGTTTACAACAACCAACATCTATTCCTTGCTATCCTTACATGTTGGTGAAGGCAGGTCAGATTCTGTGGCCCAAAGCACCTCACCCTGGGACCTACGTTGGGCTATAGAAGCAGCCCCTTCCTGAGTCACACTATTCATGCAGCAGAGAGGAAGAACAAGCATTGCAAACACAGGATAAAAGCGCATGATGCCTAATCAAACTCCTGCTCAGAATTGGCGTGCTGTCCCCGCTCATATTCTGTGGGTCCAAGCCGGTCACAAAACCAAACAAGACAGTGGGACAGGGATCTGCTCTCTGTCTCCAGAGAAGCATTGGAAATCACAAAGCAGGGGGGCCTGGGTGGCTCAGTGGGTTAAGCGTCTGCCTTCAGCTCCAGTCCTGATCTCCAGGTCTTGGGACTGAATCCCGTAGCAGGCTCCTTGCTCAACGGGGAGTCTGTTTCTCCCTTCCTCTCTGCCTGCTGCTCCCCCAGCATATGCTCTCTCTCTCTGATAAATAAATAAAATCTTTAAAAAATTTAAAATAAAGAAAAAAAGAAAAAAAGAAAGAAATCACACAGCAGCTGGAGATGACATGTATTCCTCTCAGAGTGAAAGAAGGTAAGAGTGGGAAAGGCTAATACAACACACCAGCATGCACCAGTACCCATTCCCAGTATGTATTAGGACAACAGTGGTTAAAGTGTGGCTCAAGGACTGATGTCCCTGGTCTGTCATAAGTGCAGAAAGTGCAAGTGAATAAAAATTACAGAGGTTTTTTTTTTTTAAGATTTTATTTATTTATTTAACAGACATCATAAGTAGACAGAGAGGCAGGCAGAGGGGGAGGGAAGAAGTCACCCTGCTAAGCAGAGAGCCCGACACGGGGCTCGATCCCAGGACCCTGGGATCACGACCTGAGCCGAAGGCAGAGGCTTAATCCACTGAGTCTCCCAGGAGCCCAAGAAGTTTTATATAATAAATATGCCTGTAACAGATTGGGAACAAAAACAATCTAATTCTTCACCACAGGTCGAGAAGAACTTTGTCAGCAGACATTATAGCCAATACTTTCAGGGGACGTGAGTTCACGGGAGAAACAACAAATGGAACCAAACAGACACACATGTACACAAAATCACACATATAACCTAAGAATTAGTGAAATAGAAAAATCAGAAATTTAAAGTAAGGGTGATCAAAATATTTAGAGAACAGATTATATAACATCTGGGTAATGAGAAATCATAAAAAAGAACCAAGAAGGACTACTAGGATTGAAAATGCAACGAACACAAGAGATAGAATAAATAGAAGGATAGATATGGTTAAAGAAAAATCACTAAATTTCAAGATCATATTGAGGAGCTTTCCCATAACATAGCAAGAAAGGACAAAAAGATAAAGTATACAAAAAGAAGTTGAGAGACACAGAGGACAGGAATAAAAATGCCAAAATCTGGGAATTTAGGGGTTCCAGAAGGCAGGTAAAAAAAAAGCACAGAGAGGAATAAATTATATTTTGAATAGTGAAGGTAACCTTCCCAGAATTTAAGAAGGATTAAAGGTCTTAGATTTAAAGGACCCATCCAATGCCAAATAGGAGCATTAAGAAAAAATCCACACTGAGACACATTATAGCAAAATGTAAGACTGTCAGGGGGCCTAGGTGGCTCAGTGGGTAAGTCTCTACCTTTGACTCAGGTCATGATCTCGGGGTCCTGGGATCGAGCCCCGTGTCGGGCTCTCTGCTAAGCAAGGAGGCTGCTTCCCTCCCCCTCTGCCTGCCTCTCTGCCTACTTGTGATCTCTCTCTCTGTGTCAAATAAATAAATAAAATCTTTTTTAAAAATGTAAGACTGTCAATGTAAAATGTAAGAATATCAAAGACAGAGAAAATCGTAAGGAAATTATAAGGAAATTCTATGGGAATCATGCTACTTAACAACAACACTGGAAGCAAGGTAAGGATAGAAAAATATGTTTTAAAGTAGCAAAGAAGAGAACTTTGATTCTAGAATTTTTTATATCCCATCAAATTCTCATTCAAATGCTAGAGGATAATACAGGTATTCTCCTGTACACAAAGCCTTGGAAGCTTGTTTGCCCCACAAACACTGAGAACAATCTTGAAGAAAGTAATCAAGACGAGACACAAATCCAGAAGATGCTCTAGACTGGAGAAATAACAGTTCAAATGCTTTGGGACCCCTGCCTGGCCCATTTGGTAGAGCCTGTGACTGGATCCTAGGATCTTTAGTTTAAGCTCCACACTGGGTATAGAACTTACTTGGGGGGAAAAAAAAAAAAAAAAGGAGGGGCCCCTGGGTGGCTCAGTCATTAAGCGTCCGCCTTTGGCTCAGGGCATGATCCCAGGGTCCTGGGATGGAGCCCTGCACTGGGCTCCCTGCTTGTCGGGAAGCCTGCTTCTCCCTCTCTCACTCCTCCTGCTTGTGTTCCCTCTCTCGTTGTATCTCTGTCAAATAAATAAATAAAATCTTAAAAAAATAAAGTGTTCAAATACTTCGGTAAATTTTATCTTTGTCTTTAAAGAAAAGGGCTTGTATCAAATAAGATGAAAAGCAAACACACATCTATAACAAATAATATTAATACTGGAGGGAGAAGGAGAAAAAGAGACATGAGTGTGTGCTTAAGTACTTTCTTATTAAGGGGAAAAATAGATATTGGTACATTTAATTGTTTTTAAGAGTAAAAACCCATGAAATATAAGTAATGAATTAAGAACAACCACAATGTGGGGTACCTGGGTGGCTCAGATGGTTAAGTGTCTGCCTTCAGCTCAGGTCATGATCTCCAGGTCCTGGGATTGAGCCCCATGTTGGGCTCCCAGATCAGGGGGGAGCTGCTTCTCCCTCTGCCTGCCTCTCCCCCTGCTTATGTTCTCTCTGTCTCTCTCTCAAATGAATGAATAAAACCTAAAAAAAAAAAAAAAAAAAAGAACCACAATGTGAATAAAAGACAAATATATAGGGGTGCCTGGGTGGTCCAATGGGTTAATTAAGCCTCTGCCTTCAGCTCAGGTCATGATCTCAGGGTCCTGGGATCAAGCCCCGCATTGGGTGCTCTGCTCAGCAGCGAGCCTGCTTCCCCCTCTCTCTGCCTGCCTCTCTGCTTACTTGTGATCTCTCCCTCTGTGTCAAATAAATAAATAAAATTTTTTAAAAAGGACAAATACATAGTTTTTATTTTATTTTAAAAATATTTTATTTATTTATTTGATTTAGAGAGCCAATGGGGAGGGGGAGGGAGAGAGAAAGAATCTCAGGCAGACTGTGTTAAGCACAGAGCCTGACATGAGGCTCTATCCCACCACCCTGAGATCATGACCTGAGCCAAAACCAAGAGTCAGATGCTTAATCGACTGAGCCACCCTGATGCCCCCAAATATATAATGTTTAAATCAGTCAAAGAAAACTCAATCTAGGGTGCCTGGGTGACTCAGTCAGTTAAGCGTTAGCCTTTGGCTCAGGTCATGATCCCTGGGCTTCCTGCTCTGCAGGGATCTGCTTCTCCCTCTGGCTCCTCCCCTAACTTGTTCTCTTGCTCTCTCTCTCTCTCAAATAAGTAAAAAAAAAATTTAAAAAAAGAAAGAAAACTTAGTCTAGGCAACAGACTAAAGAGAAGAATAGAACAATAGTATAAAACAAATAAACTATGAAGCAAATGTAAAATAATATGACAAAAATAAATCCTAATTTAACGATCAATACAATGATGTAATTGAATTAAATTCAAAACTAAAAGGCCAAGATTCTCAAACTAGTTTTTAAAAAATCCAACAATTTATCACAGTATACACTTAAAACTAAAAGAAATAGGACAGAAAAATAGGATAGAAAAAGCTGTGCCAGTCATATGTAAATCAAAAGACTCCAGAAAGTAGTAACCCTAATATGTAATCAAATAGGATTTAAGATTTTAAAAAAGGCATAAAAGACAAAAGATATTGTGGAACTTAACACAGGAAGTGGAGGAAGGAAATTATAAATGCCAGCTATCGTCTGTGACCAGTTTTAGAAACAAGGACTGTATTAGCTATGCATTTTCTTTCTTGATTACAGAATATCATATTATGACTTAATTGATAAGACATGACTATTTCTCAGAGTCAGACAGTGATGTCCTTCTTTATGAATCATTGGGTAGTCTCTTCCACAGAGTGAGAATTTTTTTCTGTGATAGTAGAATTATATTAGGTGGGAACATTTTCTGACAATTTATATATATATATATATATTTGACAGAGATCACAAGTAGGCAGAGAGAGATGAGGATGCAGGCTCCCTGCTGAGCAGAGAACCCAATGCGGGCTCAATCCCAGGACCCTGGGATCATGACCTGAGCCGAAGGCAGAGGCTTAACCCACTGAGCCACCCAGGTGCCCCTGTGACTATTGTTTTTTGAAATTTAATTATGGTAAAGTTGTACAGATAACTAGTATACAAAATGATGGACTGTGGCATATACTGTGTATTGACTCATTTAACACAGTGCCCAATCCCAGTTTTGTATGTCTTCTTATACTGCATAGGCTGGATAGCTAAAAACTACATTTCCCAGACTCCCCTGGAGCCATTTTTCAAGCAGATGCATCCACGTGAGACTGGAGTGAGGGAAATGAGAAATGCAAGGCGAAAGTCATGCCTGTTGATACATCAGTTTTTCTTGCAAGCATAGTTTGAAGGCACTAGTTTTTCTGGGAAGCTTGGCAGAGATTTCAGCATCTATTCCTAAGGTCACAGTATTAGGTGACAGCAATACCCATGTGGTGCGGTTGGGAGTTTCTCGTGGCTGCTGTTATCCTGAACTTCCAGTGTCTAAGCATGATTCTCTGGCCCACCTGGATACTCACAAGCCATCTCTCTTTCTTCCTTAGTAAGAGAATGTTTTACTATTTATAGTATTACCCCATATTGAGACTGTATTTCTCAGATTCTCTTGCAGCTAGATGTGACCATGTGACTAAGTTCTGACCAATGGGATGTAAATAGAAGTGCAATATGGTATTTCCAGCAATTTTTCTTAAGAGACAGCATGGGCATGGCCTTCACCTATTCTTCCCCCATTCTCTGTCCATCTGTTTTTTGTTTTGTTTTGTTTTTTACAGATTTTATTTATTTATTTGTCAGAGAGACACACAGCGAGAGAAGGAACGCAGGCAGGGGGAGTAGGAGAGTGAGAGGCAGCCTTCCCACAAAGCAGGGAGCCTGATGTGGAGCTTGATCCCAGGACTCTGGGATCATGACCATCAGCCGAAGGCAGATGCTTAATGATAGAAATGCCCCTATCCTTCTGCTTTGACTGTAGAGTTGGTGGTCCATTTTAAAATGGGAGCATGAGGGCTACATGCTAGTTATGGTGGAAGAGAGAGTTGGCAACAGTCCTGGTTCCTTGACGACTTCATAGCCTGGTGCTTCTATACTAGCCTTGAATCATCTACCTTCAGGATTTTTATTTAGGAGAAAAATAAACTGATAACTTGTTGAAGCCATTGTTATTTTAGATTTTCTGTCACTCTCAGCCAAATCTAATTCAATGAATCAATGACCAATAAACCATCATCCCAATTTAGAAAATATACACCCTTCCCTTTCTGACCATTGATCTCTGGTTCACATTTCGGGATTAGCTTAAAGCTTCATATTTTTCAGTCTCTGATTATGCTAATGCACATCTTACAATAACTCCTAAGGGTGTAGTTCATTTAAATGCAGCTCCTTTAAAAATAAAAGATTTTATTTTTTTATTTTTGTGAGAAAGAGAGAAGAGAGTACAAGCAGGAGGAGGGGCAGAGGGAGAAGCACACTCCCAGCTGAGCAGGGGGGCTTGATCCCAGTACCCTAGGATCATGACCTGAGCTGAAGGCAGACACTTAATGACTGAGCCACCCAGGTACCCCTTAAATACAGCTCCTTAAAGACAGTTCCTCTTGATCTGAAGATCTATCAACTAAAGACAATTTATCTGCTTCATACTTACCCAACAGGCAATGATGGTATATATAGGATAATCACTATAGACATCGTGCTTCAAAAAGGATGGAGATGCTGGCACAAATGAGACACTGGTCCATAGCAATTCTGAAATCCATCTGGACAAATGTTGGAACTTCCTTGATTAGGACTCAAGGCCTGGGAAAAATCATCCATGGCTCTTGCTTCTGCCCTCAGTCATCCTTCTTTTACATAGAAAATAGTCCACATTTGCAACTGTGTAGTTTCCACAGATTGCATTTTACCAGTAGAACTTTGGGGGTTAGAAGATATCTTTCACTTTGTATTGCCTCCGATCCTTTCAGTCCAACTGGGCAGTGTTCCTCTGGACATTTCTTAAAAATGTGGGACTCTTGGGGCGCCTGGGTGGCTCAGTGGGTTAAGCCGCTGCCTTCGGCTCAAGTCATGATCTCAGGGTCCTGGGATCGAGTCCTGTGTCAGGCTCCCTGCTTCCCTCTCTCACTCTCTCTGCCTGCCTCTCCATCTACTTGTGATCTCTCTCTGTCAAATAAATAATAAAAATTTTTAAAAAAATGTGGGACTCTTGTGAACCTTCTTGAGGTTCACTCCATTAGACAAAAGGTATCTTCACAAAGCTCTTCAAGACAAATTCTTCTATAACCTTGAGCTTCTTTGAGGAACAACGAATGCCCTTAAGCTTTCTTTTTAAAAAAAAAATATTTATTTATTTGAGAGAGAGAGAAAGAGAGAGAGCATGAGTTGGGGGAGGGGCAGAGGGAGAAGCAGACTCCCTTCTGAGCAGGGAGACCAATGTGGGGCTCCATCCCAGGATCCCAAGTTCACGACCTGAGCCAAAGGCAGCCACTTAACTGACTGAGCTACCCAGCTGTCCCTGCCATTAAGCTTCTTAGAATTCTACTATTTGAATGAGGATTCATAAGTTATATCCTTAAATCTTTGGAGGACTTTTTATCTAAATGAACAGTACTCTGAGGCAACACCTTCCATCTTTCTTAGGTCTTGACAAAGGATTTTTATAGCTATTCTCTTCACTTCACCTTTGGACTGTGTTTTCCTGGCATTGTCCTGGATTTAATCTTTGCTCAGAAGTCATGTCTTAATTTTTACATCATTTGCCACCTGGGAGGCTAGAATTTTCAAAACCAGAAAGTTCTGGCATCCTTTTGTCTAATAGTCCTTCCTCTACTTATCTCTGTCCTTTCCAATTTTATTACAAGTTGCGAGAAGAGACCAGGCAGCTCCTTCCACATTTTTGCATGGAAATCTCCTTTGCTGGATCACCTGATTTATTAGGTCTATTTTCCACTTTCCACCTTATTGTAGGCAATAGTGTTACTCAATTTCTTCCAATACATAACAAAGACCCCTTTCTTTCAGTGTCCAATACGATTTTTGTGATTTCTCCTTTAGGCCCTCCCTACAGCTTCCTCAAAGGCCATAAGGAGTATACTGTTTTTCAAAAGTCTCAGGTTTCACTAACAGTCTCCTCAGAGTCCTTCCACCTTCCATGGCTTAGTTCCAGAGTCACACGTCCAGGTTTTTGCCATGGTAGCACTTCTAGGTACCCCAACTTGTAGAAGTTATCTGTTGCTGCGTAACAAGTTGCCCCCACAACTTAATGACTTAAAAGAACAAATATGAATGGCCTCACAAGATTTCTGAGGGTCAGGAATCTGGAAACAGTTTAGTTGGTTGGTTCTGGCTCTGGGTCTCTCAGGAGGTTTCACTCAGGCTGTTAGATGGGACTGTAGTCAGCTGAAGGCTTGTCTGGGGCTGGAGGATCCATTCCAAGGTGGCACACTATCATGGCTGTTGGCAGAAAGCTTCAGTTCCTCTCCACGTGGCTGGCTGAGGATACTGGTTTCTTTCAGAACAGCAGATCCAAGACAGGGAAAGAACAAGTAGGAAGCTGCTTTGCCTCTTATCACCAAGACTCTGAAATCCCACACTGGAATTTCTGCTTCATTCCATTCTTTAGAAGCGGTCACTAAGTCCAGCTCACACTCAGGCAGAGGGGATCTGGGGTCAACCTCTTGTAGAGAACAGTGTCAACGAATATGTAGGCATGTAAAAACTACCACGCGTATCCATGTTCTTCTCCTTGCCCTCTACTCCAATGGGGATAGTGGAATTTTCACTTTTCCTGTCTAAGGACTGTTTCTTTGAGATTTTGATCCCCTTCTCCCTCAATTGCAGAAATTCAGCCACTATTAATTATTCCTCCTGTATATTTAATCTTTCCCTCTTATCTTCATGTTGTTCTTCAGCATTTATTTTTAAGTCTTTACCCATATCCCCTTCTAGCTAATACTATCTCTCTTTGTTTTAGGACCTGTCTCCTAATTCTCTGAGATTCTTCCCCTTAAGAGATAGCAGCTCTGAGACGCCTGGGTGGCTCAGTGGGTTAAAGCCGCTGCCTTCGGCTCAGGTCATGATCCCAGGGTCCTGGGATCAAGCCCCGCATCAGGCTCTCTGCTCAGCAGGGTGCCTGCTTCCCTTCCTCTCTCTCTCTCTCTGCCTGCTTCTCTGCCTACTTGTGATCTCTCTCTGTCAAATAAATAAATAAAATCTATAAAAAAAAAAAAAAAAGAGAGCAGCTTTGTCCCCTTCTGCTTGAATCTTGGTAGGTCATAACTACTTATGCCAATGGGATAGGGCAAGTGGGGTGCCATAACTTCTGTTGATAGGTATGAAAAATCACACAGCTCCTTCCTAGTTCTCTTGGATACTCCCTCTCGGCGCACCCTCTTGTGAGGACTCTCCCTCTCAGAACCCAGACACCATGTTGCAAGTAGCCCAAGGCACATGGAGAGGCTACGCGTAGACGTTCCAGGTAACAACAGTCATAGCTGAGCCAGTTTTCAAGGGATCCCAGTCTTGGTGCCAGACCTGTGAGTGAAGAAACCTCCAGATGATTCCAGTTCCCAGAAGTTCAAGTCACTCCTAGCCATCTGGGTCTTCCCAGCTGAAACCCCAGACATTGTGAAACAGACACAAGCCATCCCTGCTATGACTTGTCTAGTTCTTGATCCACGGGATCTTGGGACATAATAACACAGCTTTCATTTTATACCATTAAGTGAATATCCCCTTTACACCAAAATCTCTCTAAGGAGTTGTTTCTTCTCCAGGCACCTGGGTGGCTCAGTGGGTTAGCCATTGCCTTCGGCTCGGGTCATGATCCCAGGGTCCTGGCCCTGAGTCAGCTCCCTGCTCAGCAGGGAGTCTGCTTCTCCCTCTCCCTCTGCTCTTGTGCTTGCTCTCTCTCAAATAAATGAGTTAAATCTTTTTTTTTTAAGTTGTTTTTTCTCATTACCTCGTTTTTTTTATCCCCCACTAATTCCTGTAATCTGGATTTTGCTCCTTTCTTTCAAGTTGAAGTCAATGATCTCCGAGTTGTTAAATCGAATAGACACTTTGGGTTAGTCTGTTAAGAGAAGTATTTAACACCGCTGTCCAGTTCTTCCTTTTGGAGTTACTCTTCTCTGACTTTCTATGATACCATCCCAGGTGGCACCCCAGGCCACTTCCTTCCTCTCTAGTTGCTTCTTGATGTCATTTGCAATTTCACCCTCCTCTAACCAGCCCCTGGGTGACAAAATGGTACAGCTCAATTCTAAGCCTTCTTCTCTTCTCACTCTGTGTTCTCTCTCTATCCATACCCATGGTTCTAATTCCCATCCAGAGGATACCAGTGACAACATTTTACCTCTAACAATTCTATCGATTAAGATCCATGCCATAGGGCCAGAAGCCATCTTAACATTTTGTACTGGTCAGGGCTCTTAGCTGCACAGAGACCGGCCATGGCTAATTTAAGCAGAAACGAATGTATTAAAAGTTCACAGAATCCCAGAGAGAGCAGAGCACAGGGGTTGGAGGCTCTGCTAGGCAGGTATAAACAACAGCCAAGTCATAGCACAGAGCTGGCCTGGTGAGGCTAGCAACACTGATCCCAGCAAACAGATACGCGGCAGCTGCCACCACTGATAGCACTGGCCCTGGACAGCGGATGCTGCCCTTAGCAGCCCTGCCACATGGCACCCAGAGATATGATCTTGCTGTAGTTATCCGCGCTGCAAAAAAAAGTTTCCTTGAGCTCCCTCTTCAAAGTGTGTGCATCTGATTATCAAAGTGTGGAGCATGGGCTCCATCCTTGCTGTAGGGAATTCTGGGAAAGCAAGTCATTGGCATTTCCAGATTCTATTAGGAGGCAGATTCTACCTGCCACCAATTAATCACAACGTCAGGGATTCTCCAAATATATAAATGAGTTTTAGAAGCTAGGAAATGGAAAGGGAAGGGAAGGGGGAAAACTCCTATTACTTCTTCCTGGCAACAAAGTGTTTATCACCAATCTGATGTGCTCTCTGGAGGAACAAGTTTGTAGAACTCTTCTGCATGTTCTAATTAATGAAGTCTGAAAAAAAAAAAAAAAGCAAAAAAACCCTTGCATTCTAACAATGCCCAGGTCTTTCTGGGAGAATTCTCAATGGGGATGCTTGCAAAGTAGCTTGAATACATCCAAACCCTCCTGATACTTAGTGTTTTCAAACATGTTTCCATTTACCTGTTCCAAATGTGAAGGAATGCAGGTAAATAGCAAAACACCTCTACAGCAATAAGGACATGACATTAAGAAATGTTGTGAATATTTTGTATCCCTCTCCTAGTGCATTCAATCCTCAAAATGCACAGCGAATTGTTGATTGAACCAATGAGCTTTGTCCAATTTGACTGAGTATGACATATAAGAGGAAGCCATCGAAAAATGGAAGGTTTTGACATTTTTTCCAGTTTTATTGCATCACAGTGCTTTTCAGTACCTGACCCAACATAAGGAACTAGAAACTAATTTGAAGAATTCATGTTTCTGTAGTTGCAGTGAAAATTCAGTGACTTGGGATTTTTAGCAAATATATAACTTGTTTGCACTGAGGGCCATAAATATGGCAAAAGAAAGTCGATGTACAATGAATTTTTGTATTGGAAAACACAAAACCTGCTATTTTTACTGGTTTTATATTTTCTCTGAACTTAGGAATTATTTTCTCTTATCTGACTCTCTGGGTTTTCCTCTTCAAATAGAATGCTTTGTGACCTATAGAGGTTTAGAAAAGGTTATGCCCAATCAAAACAAGGGCTTCAGTAAAGGTAATTCTGTGAAATCGCTTACATTTGACGTTGCTAAACTTAAGTACAATAATGTCACATGTACTTATACAGTAATTGTGGGCACGCCTAAGTCCCTCCCTCTTTCCTAAACCAAATTCCCCAGATCCTAGAAATCCAGCCCTTCTGCCCTCCGGAGGCGCCTTTCCCAACGTAAAGTACAATTTTAAATTTAAGCTCCTGACTAAATAATGATTCCGTGGTCAACGGCCAGGGAACCTGGGCACCCCGGAGCCTCTGGAGGGTGCAGTGGGGTGTAGGCAAGGGCAGGGGGAGTGGGCGAAGCCGCTGGTTGGTGCCTGAAATCTGTGCGTTGCCCCTTTAATTGTGTCCCCAGCCCTCGGGCGTTTCTGTCCAACGCCCACGTCAGCAAATACCTTTTGTTTCTCTCACGTTGGGGCTACTTGTTTTAGGGCGCAAAGGAGCGGCTTCGAAAGTGGGTATTTCCCCTGCCGAGGTCCAGGAATCCTCCCCCAGCCCGCGCGCGCGACCCGCCGGTGCGCCGCGGCCCGCGGTAAGTGGCTGCGCGCGGCGCGGCGGAGGGCGGGCGGGGCGTCGGGGCTGCCGGGACGGGCCGCGAGCCTGGCTGCGGGCGGAGGGCGGGCGGCGGGCGGCGGCGGCGGCGGGATGCGGCCCGGGCGCGGCGCCCCCAGACGTCCCCCGGGCCGGCAGAGCGGCGGGAGGCGCAGAGGCGGCCGGGCGCCATTTGCAGCCCCCGGCGCAGAGGCGGCGTTGGTGGCGGCGGCGGCGCGCCGGCTCCGAGGGGCTGGGGACGGCCACAAAGGCGGCGCGGGCGGCGGGCGGCTGGCGGCTGGCGGCGGGGGCCCGGCCTCGGGGCGGCGGCCCGCGGGGAGAGGCGGGCGGCGCCGGGGCGCACGGGCTCGGTACCCCGCTGCCGGCCCTCCCCGCGGCCGCCCCGCCCGGCCAGCCCCTCCTGCGCGCCCGGGAGGGGCTGCGGGACAATGGCCGCGCCGTCGCCGCCCGCGCCCGCCCGGCCCGGCCCGGCCCGACCGCGGAGCGGGGAAAGGCGGGAAGGCGCGCGGAGCCTCCTGGCGGCGGCGGCGGCGGCGGACAGGCGGCGCGGGGACGGCGCCCGGCGTGTGTGGAGCCGTCGGGCGCCGCGGACTCCGGGAGGGTCGGCGGCCGGCCGGGCTCGGGCTGCGCGGCGAGTGACGGGCGGCCCGCCCAATGGGGCGGCGGGGGGCGGGCGGGCTGGGGGTCCCGGCGCTGCTTCCCCGCGCCCCGGGCACTTCCTCGGGAAGGTAGCTCCCTGGGCAGTAGTCCGAGTTTCTCCTCCATCCTCCATCCTTTGGTTTTATATCGTGATGCAACAGATCCGGGCTCAGAACCGAAGGCAGACTTGCTACACCCAACACATACGGAGCCATAATTTTTGGGTTATGACGGAACCGCACAAACGCACCTTCCATCCGTGCAGACTGCCTCTTTTATAAGTTAGTTAGCGGTTTGGCTCCTTCCCCTTACAATGCGCTTATTTCACATGGATTGTGCCAGAAGCCAGACTCCACACCTTTCCAAGACGTGTTAGGTTTTCTTTCCTTCTCTCTCTCTTTAAAAAAAAAAAAAAAAAGAGAGAGAGATATAATTGATATAAAACATTGTGTTGGTTTTCGTTTAAGACGTCTTTGGAAGCAGTAGATTCCCACCTAGTGGGCTTTTAACTACGCACGCCAGTGTTCTGTTCTCAATAAACGTTCCTGTTTGCGGAAGTTTATTTAGTAAATGGAGCGCCTTCGCCTATATGAATTATTTCACTTAATTTCACATAAAACAGCCACCCGGTCAGGTCGATGGTTATTCCACTTTCCAGATGAGGAAATGCGTTAAGTGCGGAATGTAAGCGTTGAACCAGAAGGTGAACGATGGCAGTCTCCCAAAGCCCCTGCCTCCTGTTCTTGTTCTTCGTTCCCTCCTAAAAGCACCTCCAGAGTCTTCTGGAAAGCGTGTCGGTCACTTTGCTTTCCTGCTCTAAAAACCTTTGCTTTCCTGCTCTAAAATCCTCAACAGGGGAGACAAGGCTCAAACTTAATCTCTTGTCCCACCTTCCCAAAGCCTCAAGTATGGGTGGGTTTATGGGACCCCTGGAGCAAGAGCTCTTCGCTGATAACTAGGGATCAGAGATCTTTATTCCTGGGAACCTCTCTGGCTACAGCAGTGGCAAATGCGACCTAACCATCTAACCTGCAACCCTTAGCCAGTTGGGCACGTGTGGGTTAGACTGCAAGATGTCAGCAGAAGGCATCCTGAGTACCTGGGCTCCTTGAGGTAAATTTCTGTACCCCATGTAAATTTCTGACCCCATGATACTTGATTCATCCTCTATAAGTCTTATTTTCTATTTGAAACTGGGTTTCTGTTTAATAGGCTTAACCCTTTCAGTGACATAATTATATGTTCATAATATCTAAAGGATTTGATGTAAGTTTTTTTTTTTTAATTCCCTTCGAGGGAAGTTTTTGTCACTTCTTTGCCCAAAAATGGTTAGTGCCTCCCCATTTACAGTGGTTCCCATTTTACTCATATTAAAAGCCAAAGCCTTATAAAAGATGGTCCTATGATGTCCTACCTGCTGCACTGTCACTCTTCCTTTCTGAGTCCATTTCTCTTTCCTCTCTCTAGTCCTCCAGCCCTCTCTGTGCCATGTTAGAATCTTTCCATCTGCCTGGAACACTCTTTCCATAGATAGATAACACATGACTGTCTCACCTCCTTTTTTTTCTTTTAATTTTTTAAAAAAGATTTTATTTATTTATTTGACAGAGAGTGATCACAAGTAGGCAGAGAGGCAGGCAGAGAGGGGGGGGGGGGAGGGGGAAGCAGGCTCCCTGCCAAGCAGAGAGCCTGATGCTGGGCTCGAACCTAGGACTCTGAGATCCTTAACCCACTGAGCCACCCAGGCACTCCTTTTTAAACATTTTTATACTTAATTCTAAATCTTTCCAGGGTTAAAAGATGTTCATCCACTGAAGAATAAAATTACCATGCTAGTTAGCTCAAGTTCTTTATGACTCAGGGATTTTTGCTAAGGAAGCTAATGAGATGGTTTTGGTGACCCTGATGGGACATACTAAATTCTAGTTTAATGACTATGTATCTTAAAAGAGATGGTGTTGGAGCCCACAGTCTTCTTCTTCTTTTTTTTTTAAAGAGAGGGTAGGGAGGGGCAGAGCAAGGGAGAGAAAAAGAATCCAAGCAGCCTCCACACCCAGCAAGGTGACTTACTGAGGCTCCACCTCACAACCCTGAGATCATGACCTGAGCTGAAATCAAGAGTCAGATGCTTAACTGACTAAGCCACCCAAGTGCCCCAAATTTAACCTTTCTTAATGACTTGAGTACAGTTGTAAATGCAGGTTATGTTAATGTCCTGTGGTTGTAAATATTATCACATGGTAAATGAACCCAACCTATAGGACAATTCCTATTTTTTTCGTAGAAGTTCCTGCTTTTGCTCCTTCCTGCAGTTCTACCTCCTGTCAGTTCCTCACCGTGTCTTGCTTCGACAATTTTAAAAAGATTTTATTTATTTATTTGAGAATGAGAGAGAGGGAGAGCATGAGAGGGTGAAGTTCAGAGGGAGATTCTGACTCCCTGCTGAGCAGGGAGCCTGATGTGGGACCCCATCCTGGGACTCCAGGATCATGACTTGAGCTGAAGGCAGTTGCTTAACCAACTGAGCCCCCCAGGCTCCCTATATTCAGCTTTAAATTGGTCTCTTTGGCCCTGCCTCTTCCACTGTTTCTTTCCCGCCGTGGTGTCTCAGGTTTTCGCCTGGGTACACAAATTGGATCATAATAACAATAATACCTAATACTTGTTGAGCCCTAGCTGCATGCCAGGCATTGTACACGCGCTATGGTCAGAAGAGTGTAAGACTCAGGAGTGTTGGTTTGGGGTCAGTCAGCCAGAACTCCAGTCTCTGTCCACTTGTTCCTGTGCAATTTTGGAAAATTTTTGAAGAATTTCCTTATGGCTCAGTTTCAGCTTCTGTGAGGACCACAATAAGATGAGTGTACAGTGTTTAGCACAGCGCCAAGTGCACATTCAAATATTAGATATTTTCATTGAGATATAACTCACATGTCAGAAAATTCACCCTTTTAAAGTAAATTCAGAGGGCACCTAGGCGGCTCAGTCGGTTAAACGTCTGACTTTGGTTTCAGCTCAGGTCATGATTTCAGGGTCATGGGGTTGAGCCCTGCTTGGGGCTCTACCCTCAGCATGGAGTCTGCTTGAACCTCTCTTCCTCCCTCCCTCTCTGCCCCTTCCCCTTCTCCCCGCTGTCATGTGCGCTTGCTTGCTTGCTCTCTCTCAAATAAATTAATAAATAAAATCTTAAAAAATAAAGTGTAGGGATGCCTGGGTGGCTTAGTCGGTTAAGCATCCCAGAGTCCTGGGATCAAGTCCCACATCCAGCTCCCTGCTCAGCTGGGAGTCTGCTGCTGCCTCTGCCTGCTGCTCCCTCTGCTTGTGCTTGTTCTCAACAAATAAATAAATAAATAAAATCTTTTTTAAAGAAAGATTTTTCCATGTCTTTAAAAAAATAAGTAAATAGGGGCGCCTGGGTGGCTCAGTGGGTTAAGCCACTGCCTTCGGCTCAGGTCATGATCTCAGGGTCCTGGGATCGAGTCCCGCATCAGGCTCTCTGCTCCACAGGGAGCCTGCTTCCTCCTCTCTCTCTCTGCCTGCCTCTCTGCCTACTTGTGATCTCTCTCTGTCAAATAAAAAAATAAAATCTTAAAAAAAAATAAGTAAATAAAGTGTACAATTCAGTGTTTTTTAGTGTAGTCGTAGAGTTGCACAACCATCACCATTCTTTAATTCCAGAACGTTTTCGCCATAGTATAAAGAAACCTCATACCCATTAGCAGTCACTCTCCACTGCTGCATCTCCCTCCACCCATAACAACCACTAACCTACTCTGTCTCTGTCATCTCTCCACGGTCATAAAATCTATGGTCTTCTGTAACTAGCTCCTTTCACTTAGCTTGCGGTTTTTAATGTTCACCCATGTTACAGCAAGTATCAGTCCTTGGTTCCTGCTCATGGCTAAATAATGTTCTGTTGTGTGAATGTGTCATGTTTTGCTTTTCCATTCAAATGATAGACATTTGAGTTGGTTCTGTGTTTGGGCTACTATGAATAATGCCTCTGTGGACATCTGTGTACTACAAGATTTTTTGTGGACATATATTTTCATTGATCTTGGGTATATGTCTAGGAGTAGAGTCACTGGATTATATAACTGGTTTTTAATAGCTTTATTGAAATACAATTCATAGTATTGTATCATTATTATTATTGTATTATATAATATATTATACAATATGTTATATTATATACACATATTATGAATTATACAATTCACCTATTTAAAGTATAAAATTCAGTGATTTTCACTCTATTCCTTCTGTACAACTGTCACCACAGTCAATTTCAGAAAAGTTTCATCACCTCAAAAGGAAACACGTACCCTTTAGCTCTCAGGCCTCTCCTCTCAGCCCCCTCCCCACACCCCCTTCCCAGCCCCAGGCAACTAAGTGTCTACTCTCTATATGAATTGAGTCATATAGTATGTGGTCTTGTGATTGGCTTCTTTCACTTAGCGGAATGTTTTCAGAGTTCATCTGTCATATAACATGTACCAGTACTTTTTTCCTTAAAAAGGTTGAATAACATTCTATCTTACGGCTATTCCATTTTCCCGGTGATGGACATTTGTGATGTTTCCATCTTTTAGCTATTATGAATAATGCTGCAACAAACATTTGTATACAGATTTCTGTAGGGACATACATTTTCATTTCTCTTGGAGATACACCTGGGCATGGAATTGCAGGGTCCTCTGATAACTCTATATTTAATCATTTGAGGAACTGCCGGACTGTTTTCCAAAATGGCTTCATTTTACATTCCCACCAGCAGTGTATGACGGTTCTGATTTGTCCAGATCCTGGCCAACACTTATGTGTGCGTGTGTGTGTGTGTGTGTGTGTGTGCACGTGTTTATTCTAGCGATCCTAGTGGATGTGAAGTGGTATCTTACTGTGATTTTGATTTGCATTTCCCTGCTGACCAATGATGTTAAACGTATCTTTATGTGCTTTTGCTATTTGTCTCAATTTATTTCTTATTGCTATTAATCTTATTAATCTTAGCTATTATCTTATTTAATCCTCTTAACAGACTTCCTTAGAGCCTCTTAACAGTCAATATCCTCATTTTACAAAGAAGAAACTGATGCACAGAATTAAGTAGCTTGACTAAGTCCCACAGTCAGTAGTAGATCTGCAATGATGTCACTCTTCTTAAAATCCTTCAAAAATGTCCCAAACCTTCAAAAGTGGAGGGGCTTTGGGATCTGGTGCCTACATTCTTCTTTCTCTTTTTCTTTTCCAGTAGGCCTCTACAGGTCCCATGTCTATAGCCACAGCAGCATTTTTATCATCCCCAAAGAAGGCACTCTGTTTCATACCTACCTGTGCCTTTGCCCTTGGTGCTGTACCCTTTGACCTCTGTTTCCTGAATGAACTTCTACTCATGCTTCAAGACCCACTCCACTGGCACTGCCTTTGGGAACTTCTGGACACTTCTAGACACAGTCATTTACTTCCTTGGTTTCAGAGTTTCCTTGTGCTAGGAGTATTTTCTTCATTGTAGTGTTACTTGGTTTAAAAGCTTCTTTCTTCTCCATCTTGCTCTTTCTCTGACTCTTTCTCCTTACAGATACTGAGGTGTTCCAGAGCACTGACCTTTCCCAGAGCTAGAGAGAGCCTGGCACAGAGTTGGTGCTCGATGATTATGTATTGAATGAATACATTTCTCCTTTTTTTTGAATATATCCCCTTCTCCTAAAAATAGTATAAAAGATCTTTGCTTTAAAAAAGGATAGGAAAGGGAAACATAGATAGCTATATGGCGTTCAGAACAGTGTAAAAGTAATCATCAAGTCAAAGGTTGAAGTTGCTCTCTTTCCATTGTTTTTCTAACCCTGAAGAAAGGCCTCCAGTGCTGTTGCATGCTTGGCTTTCAGCAGTGT
The DNA here is from genome assembly GCF_964662115.1 of Mustela nivalis. Lineage (NCBI taxonomy): Eukaryota > Metazoa > Chordata > Mammalia > Carnivora > Mustelidae > Mustela > Mustela nivalis. The sequence goes on from NC_139029.1 coordinate 23,210,903, forward strand.
CTGAACCATCAAGGGTATGACAAACACTTTTGTATCTGCTTCAGTTCCCCCTATCTCACTGGTTTTGTTGGATAAGTTGCAATAAAAGGTTCTTACGGTTTCAGAATATTTGGGGGAATCTTTATTTCAAAATCTGCCATGTATTTTCCATCATCAGAAGATACTTACAAACCAAACAAGGCCATAGTTTTATCTAAGATCTTCTTAATATGTACATTAGAATAGTATCCTAAGCCTAAACACTAAAATTTTAACTTTCAGATAGCAAATCTTGTGGAGTACAGATCCTATTCTCATGAAATCTCCTCTGTGATAACATTATTTTTAAAGATTTATTTATTTGAGGGCCCCTGGGTGGGTCAGTGGGTTAAGCCTCTGCCTTCGGCTCAGATCATGATCTCAGGGTCCTGGGATCGAGTCCCAGATCGGGCTCTCTGCTTGGCAGGGAGCCTCCTTCCTCCTCTCTCTCTCTGCCTGCCTCTCTGCCTACTTGTGATTTCTCTCTGTCAAATAAATAAATAAAATCTTAAAAAAAAAAAAAGATTTATTTATTTGAGAGGGAGCTCACACATGAAGAGGAGGGGCAGAGGGAGAAGAGAGAGAGAGAATCCCAAGCAGACTCCATCCTGAGCATAGAGCCCAACATGGGACTCCCTCTCAGGACCCTGAGTTCACTACCCAAGCCGAAACCAAGAGGCAGACACTTAACCGGCTGAGCCACCCAGGTGCCCCTGTGATAACATTGAAAAAAAATCTGAGTAACAGACCAGCCTATGTGTCTGTTAAGGGATGGATGGGTAAAGAAGATGTGAGAGAGATATATGTAATGGATTAATATTCAGCCACGAAAAAGAAAGAAATCCTGTAGTTTGCAACAACAGGGACAGACCCTGAGAGTATTATGCAAAGTCAAATAAGCCAAATAGAGAAACACCAATAGATACTACAGGTTATCACTTATAGGTGGAATCTCAAAAACAAAGCGAAACTCCTAGAAACCAACTAGAAAAGTGGTTGTGAGGGGCTAGAGGATGGAGGAAATAGGAAGAGGCTGGTAAAAAGGCACAAACTTTCAGCTATAAGATGAGTAAGGCCTGAGGATCTAATATATAACATGGTGACTATAGTCGATAACACTGTTAGGTATAATTGAAATTTGCTAAGAGAGTAGAGTTTAAGTGTTCTCACAAAAATAAACAACCAACAACAAGAAAACACACCAAACCCCAATACCAGCGATCAGTGTGAGTGAGATGATGATATGTTCATTATCTAGATGGAGGGACTCCTTTCACAGTGTATATGTATCAGAGCATCATAATGTACCTTTAAATACCTTACGGTTTTGTCAATTACATCTTAATGAAGCTGGGGGAAAAAATTCCGCATAGCGAACACCCTGATTCCTAGAGCATCATTAATGAGGCAGTATTTGAAATGGTAATATGGCAACAGCCGTTTCTACAGAATAACTCTTCCTTGGGGTGAGGTCCACAATAGCGAGTTAGAGTAACCTTAACTGCTTCAGGCCAGCTAGAACAGAGCTTTGCCGACTTCATGTACACTGTGATTTTGAAAAGATCACTCTCTCTGAGCACATGAAAACGAGGAACCCAGTCACGTTTTCTTCTGCATCCACTTTTGTAGAACTTAGCACTTTACAGGCTTCAAGAAAATCTGTGGTAGTAAAGTTATAAAATATTTACGTTTTCTATGCAGTTAAAGAGTTTAAAGCGGTCTGTGTAATTAATAATAGTCATGATGATGATGATGATTACCATAATAATAACATCTATCAAGGGCTTGGTATAAGCAAAGCACTGTTGTAAGCACTTTACTTAGATGATTTTTCTCTTTTACTCTGTCCTGTAGCTCTAGAAGATATTTCTTTCTTTCTTTCTTTTTTCAGATTTTATTTATTTATTTGACAGAGATCAAAAGTAGGCAGAGAGGCAGGCAGAGGGGGTGGGGAAGCAGGCAGGCTCCCTGCTGAGCAGGACCCTGGGACCATGACCTGAGCCGAAGGTAGAGGCTTTAACCCACTGAGTCACCCAGGCACCCTAGAAGATATTTCTATGATTCCATTTTACAGATGGAGAAACTGAGGCTCTAGAAGGTTAACTTCCCATATTATCTAGTTAATGTGTGGCAGAGCCAGAATTTGCACCTGGACAGTCTGAGTCTAGAGCCTGTACCCCTGCATACTGACCAGTCCTGCTGTTCACACACTACTCACCTGTCTGCTTAAAGTTCGAGGTAATTGAACATCTGGGCCTCGTGGCAGGAAGAAGACACCACTCTAGAGTTTTAGCTGGTTTACTAAAGGGAATTGAGTGCTTACAAAATCACTGGAAAGGCCGGAAGGAATGGGCTCCAGGCGGGGCCTGCAGAAATCATTCCCAGAACCAGACTGCAAGCAGGCCCTCCGGGGGAGGGAATCAGGAGGCCACCACTGGCCCTGCTGTGTTCCAGATGGCATTGCTAGCTGCAGTTCAAGGGTCAAGAGATTGCTTCTCTGAAACTGCCCCTCAGTACCCACCAACTGGGTACGGTTGTCGCTACCAAACTTGTCTCTAAACAGCCATGAAGCTCTGGACCCTGGAAGGCTTTGCAGGAAAATCCAGTGTTTCCATAAATGTACTTGCCAGCATTAATGCCTAAGTAGCAGAAAGATGGCCCCTGCCTCATTTCTGTCTTCCAGATCTCACAGAAGAACATCTGATGGATGAATTCTGTTTCACATGGGGAAACTGAACCATAAAGGAGTCTGGGAAATGTGCTTTTTTATTTTCCAAAAGGAAGTTGGAAAGGATGCTGAAGGTTAATACACAAACCAGCTAACATCTGCTAGGGTAGGGGTGCTTGGCCGGCTCTTTCAGTAGAGCGCGCACGTGACTCTGGATCTCAGGGTGGCAAGTTCAAGCTCCATGTTGGGTGTGGAATCTACTTTAAAAAATTTGTTTTTTAAAAGTATCTGCTAGGGGCGCCTGGGTGGCTCAGTGGGTTAAGCCTCTACCTTCGGCTCAGGTCATGATCCCAGGGGCCTGGGATCGAGTCCCGCATGGGGCTCTCTGCTCAGCAGGGAGCCTGCTTCTCCTCATCTCTCTCTCTGTCTGTCTCTCTGCCTATTTGTGATCTCTCTCTCTGTCAAATAAATAAATAAAATCTTAAAAAAAAAAAATATCTGCTAGAGTAGAAATGGTGGTTATTCCTAAAAATGATATGTTTCAATGTGTAAAAACTACGCAGGGCATAGCCTATGTCCAGAAATCAGTTTTCTTAAAAAGCCACAGAATTAACTTTGCTTGTCACTGCACAGACCCAGTACTAGTTAGTGTGCTGTTAAGTACCATTGTTGAAATAGTAAAGCTATAGTTCTCCCGGTAAGTACCCTTTCCTGAGTGCTCAGTGGGGCTAGGTGATAGATGAGCTTTTAGTGTCGCAAGGAGTTGTTCTCAAAAATTATTAATTTTGCTCCCCCAACTAGTGTTCTGCTCAAAAAATTTTGTAAGCCTAAAGGCAACAAAATGTTTTGAATGATTTAAGTTGCCAGAATCCAGACCTCCTCACAAGTGGGTAGGTAATGGAATCATTTTACTAGTTTAAATATATCTGAGCAGCTCTCCTTTCTCTGTGGGTGTTTTCAGGATACTCATTTAAAAATTAATGGAGCGCCTGGGTGGCTCAGTGAGTTGAGCGACTGCCTTCAGCTCAGGTCATGATCCCAGGGTCCTGGATCGAGCCCTGCATCCACCTCTCTGCTCAGCAGGGAGCCTGCTTCTCCCTCTCCCTCTGCTGCTCTGCCTGCTTGTGATCTCTCTGACAAAATAAATTAATAAAATCTTTTTAAAAATTATGTCAGTTTAGGGGTCCCTGGGTGGCTCCGTCAGCTAAGCGTCTGCCTTTAGCTCAGGTCGTGATGCTGGGGTCCTAGGATCGAGCCCCATGTAGGGCTCCCTGCTCAGCAGGAAGCCTCTGTCATTCCCCCTACTTGTGCTCTCTCTGTGTCAAATAAATAAATAAAATCTTTTAAAAAATAAAATTATTTAAATTTGTTTTCTTCTTTCTATTTGCCTGTGTTTTCTAAAATTTTCTGTAAGTATACAATACTTAGTTTTATATTCTAATCAGAAAAAATACATATTGTCTTAAAAAGTGATTCTATTACTTTAGTCAATAATTTTTTGGTGAGAACTCTTAGCTTAATTGATTGGTTTAAAAAGCATCAAATTCATTTTCCACTGCCTATGGACATAAAGTCTCACACTCTCCTTGATTAACAAAACTTCATGGTCAACAAAGAAAACAATCCAACAGATTTTTTTTTTCTTAGTAATTAAAAATGTCTGGAATAGAGTAAAAACTGAAAAATTGTTAACAGGTTGTTACAGCTGATATTACAAATTGTGGTATACTCGGGTGCAATCTGGCAAACTGAGTAAGTTATAAAAGATCTGGGTGACTCCAGTAGGACTTTCTGAACATATGCGGTAGGATTTTTTTTCCCCCACTTCCTGCAACCGTACAGTCTTTTAGAAATGTTGAATTTTTCAAGTTGAGTCTTTAAAGCTCTTCTGTTTGGTTTTCTTGCAAATCCTATTAATGGCACTTGCAGGAAAAGAGTGATGTGACATATGTTGCTGTTGTCATAACCTGATCTGCTAGCCTGCCTTTGAACAGCTTTTGTCTTCAGAAGTTTATTTCATTGTCAAAGTTAAAAAGTATGTCTGCTTGCCATTGGCTGTAATCCATTATAATATCAGAAATCACTTCTTGCAGATTTTCATATTAAGGATTCAGTTAAAAATAAGCTAGTCTGTTTATTTCTGTTCATTCTTCATCTGTGCCGATGATCTAGTTCACTGGAATAGTGCTGCCATATAGTTTTATTTAAATAAGTAGCTATTAAGTACCTTAGCAGATGTTTCTGTCTCTAATTACAAAAGTACATTATAAACAGCTATTTGCTTTCTCTACAGGACAACCCTTCATATACAGAGTGTGTTTGACTTGGAATCTTCCCTTTTTTACTCCACTCAATTGACTTAGCAGGGTTTCAAGAGCAGCGTTCATAAATTTTCAGGTATGAGCCATTTTAATTCTTGATATTATACCTATCTTAAATATATGGAGAGAAAGTCGAGTTTTGCAATTATAGGTTTTATATAATCAGAGTATGGATTTGTTGCTTGAACAGTTACTATATAAAACACTCAACGTTCTAGTTTTCTTGGCCAGGCCTCCCTGTTCACTTATTGCTCAATTTTTAATTCATTGCCTCCCTTGTGGGTGTATCTCCTCCATCCTACCTTAATCAAAGATTCATCTGACGTAAGAGCTAGAGATGATCTAGACCAGTAGCCTCAATTTGTAGAGAAGGAAACGCAGCCTGGGAAGGTAAAGGTGAAGTCTGTGGACATAGAGCTAATTGAGTGGTAGAACCAGTGTCAGGTCTCCTGGCCCTTGCCCCGACAGCTGTGCAGGACGGCTTAGCAGTTAGGTCTTGCGGCTTTGGAGTCACTGTCTTGGTTAATATCCTTCTCTGTCCAATGGGGACAATGGTGGCACCTACCTGATAGGTTACCATGTGTGAAGATTAAAGACAATATATATTGCTGCTTTTATTATTGTCTGTGGCCCTTTTTCTCATTGAGTTGATCCCTTCACTGCTTCTTGAAACTTCCCACCTTGGCTAATGGTCACCAGGCTCTCCCGTTTCTCCCCGTAAGTCTCTGTAGAACTGGCTCCTCGTCCCCATCTCACGCCACAGGCAAGGGCAGTCGCTAGGTTCTCATCTCTGCCTCTGCTTCCGGTGAGCCCCTCCATCTGTCTTGGCAAATATCTTCTACTTCTCTGTCTTCAGGTCCAACTTACCCCTGAGCTTCGGATCAGCATTTCCAGTGGCCCTTGCTACCTGATTTCCCACTCAAAACCGAAGTACTTAAAACCAAACTTAAAACCAAAGCCATTCCTTTCCCCCTAAACCAGCCCTTCCTCCCGACTTCCTAATTTCTGTTAGTGATACCACCAAACACCTAGGCTTTACAAATCACTGCGTTCTCTTTATAGCCTTCTAGCCTTCCACAGCCAGTGACAGGTTGTGGTACCCTCTAGTACAATCTGGCAAATTAAATAAATTACAGAGTATCTGGGTGACTGCTGTGAGGCTTTCTGAACATATGTAGTAGAATTTTTCCATCAACCATCAAGACCCATGGATTTATTTTCCCGTTCAGGTATTTTGCATCTTTTCCTTCCTTCCCATTCCTTCTCTCCTCGTGGCATTGACGCCGTTAACCGGACCGACAGTTGCAAATAGAGTAGCTGTTCATTTACCTGCAAGTGGCTGGGTTCCTTGTCTCTCTTTCTCTCCCCCAAGAAATACAGCCTCTTGACTTTGCATGATGGAGTGTTAATTTGTCACTTGTTCATTTAGCGCATGAATCTTGACTTAAGTAAAGACACAGAATATCATTATTCTGGCTGCTTCTAACATGTCTTAATCTTGAATTACAGCCTCGATCTAACTGTGAGACTCATTAATATTGTACCCACTTGTTTGACAAACTCTAAAAAATTTTTATTTTTGAATATACTTTTATTATTCAGATCTCAAAATATTGAAAAGTATACCATGCAAAGTCCCCATCCCATTCTTTTTTCCTGCCTCCTGAAGCTCACTTCCAGCTCACAACCATTGTTGTTTCTTGTTAATCTGGTTCAAAGTTTCTGATTTTTTTTCCCTTGCATATGTGTGTATATATATACATAATATACACACACACAGATATATATGTGTGTGTGTGTGTTTATATGTGTGTGTGCACACACAGACATATATATGTATATATATAGAATATGTGTATATAGATATACACATATATGTATATACGTATATGTATATATGCACATACTCTATTGTTTGCTTTCTATAAAACTTAACTACGTATCATTGCCATCTTTCCATATAACTATACCCCAGTCATGGACTTTTTTCTGACCGTTCACTATCACAAACAGTTCTTCAGTGAATAACCACGTACATGTGTCATTCTGATCATGTACCAGTGAACCTGTAGGATAAATTCCCAGAAGTGAAATTGCTTGATCAGAAAATATATGCATTTGTAATTTTTTTTTTTTAAGATTTTATTTATTTACTTGAGAGAGAGACAGTGAGAAAGAGCATGAACGAGGAGAAGGTCAGAGGGAGAAGCAGACTCCCCATGGAGCTGGGAGTCCGATGCGGGACTCGATCCCGGGACTCCAGGATCATGACCTGAGCCGAAGGCAGTCGTCCAACCAACTGAGCCACCCAGGCGTCCCTGCATTTGTAATTTTGAGAGCTATTGCAAATTTGACCCCATGGGGTTGTATCAATTTATATTACCAGTAATGATTGAGGGTACCTGTTTTCCCACATTCTTTTTTTTTTTTTTAAGATTTTATTTATTTTTTTTTTTATTTTAGAGAGAGCACATGAGTTGGGGGGGAGGGGTAGAGGGAGAGAAAGAATCCAAAACAGACCCCACACTGAGTGTGAAGTCCCATGCGGGGCTTGATCTCACAACCCATGATATCATGACCCATGAGACTGTGTCCTGAGTGGAAACCACATTTGGATGCCCAACCAACAGAGCCACCCAGGTGCCCCTGTTTTCCCTGTTCTTATCAATATTATTATCATATTTTTGGATTTTTTGCTGCCTTGAGAGGGGAAAATGATCCATCAGTGTGGTTTTAATGTGCATTTATATTTTTATAACCAAGGTTAATCATACTTTCCATATGATAAGGTACATTTGTGTTTCTTTTCCTGGGAACTGTCCTTTGTCTCATTTTCTCTTAGGGTTATTGTTTTCTGACTTGCCAGTTTCTTAGAAGCTCAGTGGAGGTGACCCTTTTCTCTGATAGACTTTTTTGCCATCTTGTCCTATGTCTTTTGCCTTTGCTTCTGGTATGTTTTGCCCATGCAGGATTTTATTTCATCTTTATGTAATCAAGTGTATCAACCTTTTATTTTATGGCTTCTGCATTTTGAGTCCTAAGCCCTTCCCACTCTGAGTTTATTGTCTCCCATATTTCCTCTTAGAACTTCTATGGCTTTTTGTTCACACTTCCAATCTTTGATCCATCCATATGGAATTTATCCTGGTATGAGATGGGAAGTGTAAATCCAGCTTAATTTATTTTTTTCTGGAAGGCTAAAATTGCCTCAGTGCCACTTATTAAACTGCTCATTTTTTTCAGCACAAGTTCATCATATATTAAATTCCCACCGATACTGGAGCTTATGTGTGGATTTTCAAATATATTCCACTGGCCTTTTTCTTTATCACCAGCATCACGGTTTTAATTAATGAGGAAGTATAATTAAATAGATGTTGGTGCTAATTCCTTCTCTTTGTTCTTCTTCTTTTTATTTATTTATTTGACAGAGAGAGAGAGAGAGAGATCACAAGTAGGCAGAGAGGCAGATGGGGGGGGGCGGGAAGCAGGCTCCCTGCTGAGCAGAAAGCCCAGTGTGGGGCTCGATCCCAGGACCCTGAGATCATGACCTGAGCCGAAGACAGAGACTTAACCCACTGAGCCACCCTGTTGCCCTATTTGTTCTTCTTTTTCATAATTCAACTAGCTATTCTTATTTATTTTTCCATAAAACTTTAGCAGCAACTTGTATTGATCTTAAAATAACCTGCTGGTGTTTTTGTTACAGTCACGTTATTATAATATATTTTAGGAAGAACTAACACCCAATATGTCGAATTTTTTAGTTCAAAAGTCTTGGCTTTCCATAGTCTCCTCTTATGTCTCTTAGTTTTCTTCTTATGAGTCTTATGCACTTCTTGTTAAATTTATTCCCAGGTATTTTATAATTTTGGTGCTATTATAAACAAGAATCTTTTATTCCATGTACCTCTTATCTAATGTGGGTTTTTTTTTTTGTATATATGAAAGTTACTGATTTCTAATACTCATTTTATAACCTCTTTCCCCTGCTTCTTGTTTGTGGTCGTTTTGCTTTTGAATCTCTTGCATTTTCCAGGTATACAATCATATTACCTGCAAATGATGATAATTTTACCTCCTACTTTCCAGCGGTCCTTTTTGTAGTTTCTTTCTCAAGTTAATTGCCTTAGCTAATGCCTTTAGAACAGTGTTAAGTAATAGTGATATTAGTGGGCATCCTTGTTCTGTTGCTGACTTTACTGGAATGTTCTATTCAGATGCTGGGTTTTAGACTGAAATGAACATATTTTATCACCAACAAGCTTTTATTGAGACCAAATTATAGACCAGACTCTGTACCATAAAATACAGATTAAAAAAAGAAAATGAGTATGCCCCTCCCTGCCTTCAAAGAATTTGCAGGAAAAGACAGATACACAAATTAGTGTTCTAGATGTCAGAGTAATGTTATGCAGAGTATAGTGGAGGTGCAAGAAAGATTGATGGCTGATCAGCTCAAGCTCCATGTCAAGATCAAATTCCAAAGAACAAGGTACTAAAGCTTATTATTAGTTTGCATTGTAATATTTTCATTAAATCCATTAGAGGCTGTCCTTGACTTTGGAGGCAACATACAGGGAAAGTCATTAAAGAACCTTTGTTAGGGGTGCCTGAGTGGCTCAGTGGGTTAAAGCCTCTGCCTTTGGCTCAGGTCATGATCCCAGGGTCCTGGAATTGAGCCCTGCATCAGTCTCTCTGCTCAGCAGGGAGCCTGCTTCTCCCTCTCCCTCTGCCTGCTTCTTCTGCCTACTTGTGATCTCTGTCTGTCAAATAAATAAATAGAATCTTTTAAAAAAAAAAAAAAAAAGAAAGAAAGAACCTTTGTTAGTTCAGTAAGGACACCGGTGAGGATACTGATCGAGCGCCTCAGACATAACAAACATTAAACTAAAGCCAGGCGTACATCTAGACGTAGTCTCTACTTGTATGGATGTTCCAGTGTCACAGGGAAACATACGTTACAATGGACAGATGCAGTCCAGCACTTGTCACAACGTACATGTGTATGGTACAGTATATAGGAAATCGGAGTTAACATCAGCCCAGGAAAGTCAAGGAAAGCTTCCCAAGGGAGGTGCTGTTTGAGCTGACTCTGAAGGAGGGGCAAGGGCGTCTCGGATCCAGAGGGATGGTTTTACTGTAGCATACGAACAATATGGACAAAAAAGTTCGCGGCATGAAGGGTACCATGTGCCCGGGAACTGCCATGTAGCCTGAGGACGGGAAGCAAGATAGGTGTAGGAGATGAGCGAGGAGAGGTTGGCAGAAGCAGGGTCCCAGAGAGGATTAAATCCATTCATTACAGGGGCGCCTGGGTGGCTCAGTGGGTTAAAGCCTCTGCCTTCGGCTCAGGTCATGATCTCAGGGCCCTGGGATCGAGCCCCACATCGGGCCCTTTGCTCTGCGGGGAGCCTGTTTCCCCCTCTTTCTACCTGCCTCTCAGCCTACTTGTGATCTCTGTCTGTTAAATAAATTAAAAAAAAAAATCCATTCATACAAACAGGGACTTTATCCAGTAGGCAGGAAGAAGCTAGTAAAAATTTTTAAGCAGCAGAATCCAGGAAAGTAACATACTTCAGGGTGGACTGAAGGGAGAAAGACAAAAGACAAGGAGACCCGTTAGGAAGTTTATTGTATTAGTTCACATATTCTCTCTAATGACATTTAGCATCCTCGTATAAGGATTCATATGACAAATTCCTCCTACAAGCCAGAAAAATGCTCATTTTTACTGGGGAAATGATGTGAGCACTATAGAAATTATTCGTTTCCCTGTTTTTATGGTTTTGGCTTGGGTTCCAGGACAAATGGTGTTAAATGCAAAAGTACAGAAATCTCTCACCTCCATTTTAAATTTCTAATTTCTATTTTTAAAAACATTGTATATATATTTTATTTAAAACTACTTGAGATTGCTTTTGAAAAGATAGGTAATCACCTTGAAAAAGGATGAATATAAAGAAAAAAATATAAATTCCTGAAAGCATGCAGTCCTACCTCTCCCCAAGCGCATTCATCCTAAATCAGTAAAATTCCATCTCCAATACAACAGAAATAGAGGACTCATTCCCCTGCGAGGGGGCAAATTCTGTTGAACAGCTGAACCCGGTACTTCTCAATTTGTTTTACCAAAGACCGCAGTAAGAAATGTATTTTACATCATGACCCAGTACACACGTATTTGTGATTCTGCATGTTAATGTATCTGAAGGAAAAAATTCATAAAAGAATTCTTACTCCTTGCAGGAAGCTCTATTATTTTAAATTCCATTTTGTGTTCTTTAAAGCCTAGTTGTGACCCACTAATGGATTGAGACAAGCAGAATGATAACTGCTGACTTAATACTTAGCAAACCTCAGTTTGCCTGCATGGAGGTATGAAAGTGCTAGATGGGGACACCTGAGCTCAAAAAATTCCATTAATTCTCAAGCTGTTCTTGGGGTGCCTGGGTGGCTCAGTGGGTTAAAGCCTCTGCCTTCTGCCTTCGGCTCAGGTCGTGATCTCAGGGTCCTGAGATCGAGCCCTGCCTGCATCGGGCTCTCTGCTTGGCAGGGAGCCTGCTTCCCTCTCTCCGGGCCTGCCTCTCTGCCTGCTTGTGATCTCTCTCTGTCAAATAAATAAATAAAATCTTTTTTAAAAAATGTTCTTTAGACTAGTCTGGCTTCTGAAGTCCCATTCGTTGGTCCGCTTTGCTTTTTGGAACCACTCTGAACGTCCATTCAGTAAATACTGATTGAGCGCTGTGTGCCAGACATTCTGCTCTGTGCTAGGGCCTCGGAGGTGAGCAAACCAGAGTCCTTGCTCTCTGGGGGCTTACAAGCTAGTGATCGTGTCCAGACGACTTGTCTGTTGGAACAACTGAAAGAAGAATTCTGCTTCTGGGTGCCTGGGTGGCTCAGTGGGTTAAGCCGCTGCATTCGGCTCAGGTCATGATCTCAGGGTCCTGGGATCGAGTCCCGCATTGGGCTCTCTGCTCGGCAGGGAGCCTGCTTCCTCCTCTCTCTCTGCCTGCCTCTCTGCCTACTTGTGATCTCTCTCTGTCGAATAAATGGATAGGATCTTAAAAAAAAAAAAAAAGAAGAAGAATTCTGCTTCTTCTTCATAACTGCCCTTCAGTCTTGGAAGACAAATCTCATATCTCCTTTGAATCCTTTCCCCCAGTTTTGAAACCATGCCTCGTAGGACATAGTTTCTCTGACACTAGCCAGTGAGCTGTAGTGATATAGGGACACTCCTCCCCGCTGCAGATGGGCTTGTCAAGATAACCTCTGAGAACGTGACCCTGAAGCGAAGACTTGTATCTAGTGGGAGGAAGGGAGATATTCCAACCTTTCTGGACCAGGGTTAAGATTTCGGATTCCTTTCCAAGTGGTGGTTTTGAAGAGAGGAATGCCATGCTCTGACTTAGGTTTGAGTAGATCTCTCTGGACCAACCAGAAGTTAATACAGGAGGTCTGTCTACTCAGGTGTTCTTTTATGATCCTCAGTAGGGTTTTGCCATTTTTGTTGTCTACTTCCTGTGCTTATTAAAATATTTCGTTTCAACTATTTTTGTGAAAGGGATCTTCCGTTGTATCTGCTACCTACCTATTTATTTTTGCGTATTAATTTTATAAGTGGCTGTCTTTCCAGATTCTTTTGTTTCTGAGAGTTTTACTTATTTCAGCTTACTAAGGTATAATTTACATATGATAAAACGCACCCATTTGAAGTGTACAATTCAGTGGGTTTTGACATATATTCGTGTGTAACAGTCACGATAAGTAAGATATAGAACATTTCCATCACCCAAAATTTCCCTTCTGTCTTTTTCCCCCCCCTTATGCCTTTTTGTAGTTAAAACCTCCTATCTGTCTCACTCGCAACCCCAGGCAACTATTAATCTCCTACTTTTGTCACTCTGGATTAGTCTCGCCTGTTCTAGAATTTCTTATAATGGGGATCTCCCAGTATGTAGTCCTTTGTGCCTGGCTTCTTTTGTTGAGGCTGACACTTTGGAGATTCGGTCAGGTCATTGTGTGTATCCGAGGTTTGTTCCTTTGTATCGCTCAGTACTGTTCCATGGTAGGGATGTACCACCGTGTAGCTATTCACCAGCTGATGGACATTTTCTTTCCAGTTTGGGGCTAGTGTGAATGAAGCTGCTGTGAAAATTCTTGTGCAGGTCTCTTTGTGGGCGTATGTGTTCGTTTCTCTTGGGTAAATACTTAGGAATGAAATCGTTGGTTCAAAAGCAGGTATAACTTTATTAGAACTGCTCAACAGTTTTCCAGATTGTCTCATTTCATATTCCCACTGACAGTGGTGAGAAGCGGTTTCTCTACATTCTTGTCAGCACTTGATCCTGTCCATCTTTATAGTTTTAGCCATTATAGTATATGTGCAATGGCTTAAAAAAAAAAAAGATTTTATTTATTTATTTGAGAGAGAGAGAGAGAAAGGGAGAAAGTAGAACCCAAGGCAGGGCTCAATCCCACAACCCTGAGATCATGATCTGAACTGAAATCAGGATCAGAGGCTTAACCAACTGAGCCTCCCAGGTGCCCCTGTGTGTAATGACATTTAATTGTGGTTTTAATTTTCATCTTCTGTATGAAGTATATGAAGAATGCTATTAGGGACACCTGGGTGGCAAAGTTGGGTTAAGCGTGGGACTTAATTTGGGCTCAGGTCGTGATCTCAGGGTCATACAGTTAAGCCTCTGGTCAAGCACTGCCCTGGGCATGAAGCCTGCTTAAGATTCTCTCTCTGCCCCTCCTCTCCATGCTTGGGCCTGTGCTTGTGCCCATGCAAGCCCCACCCCTCAAAAAAAAAAAAAAAAAAAAGATGTTAAGCATCTTTTCATGTGTTAATTTGTATATCTTCTTTTGGGAACTGTCTGTTCAAATTATTCGCCAATGTCATATAGTTTGCCCTATTGTTGAATTGTTTGATGTCTACATATTCTGAGTAGAAGTTTTTTGTCAGATACATGTATTACAAACACTATATTCTAATTCATGGCTTGGCTTCTCATTTCCTTAATAGTATCGTTCAAAGTGCAAAATTCGACAAATTTTTCTTTATGGCCCATGCTTCCTGTGTGCTAAGAAACCTTTGTCTAGGGGTGCCTCTCTGGCTTAGTTGGAAGAATGTGTCTCTCTTGATCTTGGGGTCATGGTTTGAAGCCCCACGTTGGATGTAAAGATTACTAAAATATATAAACTTAATAAAAAAAGAAGGGGTGTGTGTGTGGCACAGTCTTTTAAGCTTCAGACTCTTGGTTCAGCTCAGGATGTGATCTCAAGGTCATGAGATTGAGCCCTGCCTCAGGTTCTGCACTGAGTGTGGAATCTCTTTGGGACTGTCTCTCTATCTCTCCCTCTGTCCCTGACCACCTCAAATAAATAAATAAATAAATCTTTTAAAAAGATTTTTTTTTCTTTCTCAAGTAAATAAATCTTTTTAAAAATGAGGGGTACCTGGGTGGTTCAGTTGGTAATGCAACCAACTCTTGATTTCGGCTCAGGTCATGATCTCAGGGTCGTGGGATTGATCCCCACGTCAGGCTCTGCACTGAGGGTGGATCCTGCTTGAGACTCTCTCTCCTTCTCCCACTGCCCCTCCCCCTGCTCACACATTCCCTCTCTCTCTCAAAAAAAAGAAAAAAAAGAAAGAAAGAAATCTTTTCCCACCCCAATGTCTTAAAGATTTTCTCCTATGTTTTCTTCTAGAAATTTAACTTTTGCATTTAGTTTTGTGATCCATTTTGTGTTTAAAATTTGTCTGCAGTGTAAAGTAAGGGTCAAGGTTCATTTTTTTTCCCATAATGGATACTCAGTTCTTCTGGCGCCATTTGTTTGAAAATATTAGTATGCCCATGTTGAGTTATTGTGGCACCCTTTTAAAAATTTTATAAAATTGATAATATATTTGTGTGTTTATTTCTAGGGGGGTTTTTTCCTTGCTTTTTTAAAATTAACATATATTTCATGTTTCAGGAGTAAAGGTCTGTGATTCATCGGTCTTATACAATTCACAGTTTTCATCACAACACATACCCTCCCCAGTGCCCATTACCCACCCACCCCATCCCCCCCACCCCCTCCACTGCAGCAGCCCTCAGTTTGTTTCC
The DNA here is from genome assembly GCF_964662115.1 of Mustela nivalis. Classification (NCBI taxonomy): domain Eukaryota; kingdom Metazoa; phylum Chordata; class Mammalia; order Carnivora; family Mustelidae; genus Mustela; species Mustela nivalis. The sequence goes on from NC_139029.1 coordinate 23,226,028, forward strand.
TGAGATTTGAAGTCTCTTATGGTTTGTCTCTCTCTCTAGTTTCGTCTTATTTCATTTTTTCCTCTCTTCCCCTATGATCCTCTGCCTTGTGTCTCAGATTCTACATATCAGTGAGAGCCTATGATAATTGTCTTTCTCTGATTGACTTACTTCGCTTAGCATAATACCCTCTACTTCCACCCCTATCGCTGCAAATGGCAAGATTTTGTGCTTTTTGATGGCTGCATAGTATTCCACTGTATCTATATACACCACATCTTCTTTATCTATTCATCTTTCGATGAACATCTAGGCCCTTTCCGTAGTTTGGCTGTTGTGGACGTTGCTGCTATAAACATTGGAGTGCATGTGCCTCTTTGGATCACTGTGTTTGTATCTTAGGGGTAAATACCCAGGAGTGCAATTGCCGAGTCATACTGTAGCTCTATTTTTAACTTCTTGAGGAAACTATTTTCCAGAGTGACTGTACCAGCTTGCATTCCCATATGTGTATATTTCTGGACTCTTCTATTCCATTGATCTACGTGTCTATCCTAATATTAATACTGCACTGGTCAGGGAGCCTGGGTGGCTCAGTTGGTTGAGCATTCTACTCTTGATTTTGGCTCAGGTCATGATCTCAAGGTTGTATGATCGAGCCCCAAATAGGGCTCTGCACTCAGCATGGAATCTGCTTGTCCCTCTCGCTCTGCTCCTTCCCTCCCCCATCTCTAAAATAAATAAATAAATAATCTTTTAAAAAATACTGTACTGTCTTGGTCACTGTAGTTATATTAAATCTTAAAACCTTGTAAGACAGGTAGGTCCCTTTTTATTCTTTTGAACATTGTTTTGACTATTCCAGGTCCGTTTCAGATCCTATAAATTTTAGAATCAGCTTGGTAATTTCTACAAAAAGAAGCTTTTTGGATTTTGATTGAGATTACATGGGATTTCATTGGTTAATCTGAATAGAATTGACATATTAACTGTTTGGTCTTCTGATTCATGTATATGGCCTGTCTCTCCATTTATTTGGATCTTTGACATTTCTCTCAGCCATTTTGTGGTTTTCAGTATACAGAGTTTGAATATATTTTAGTAATTCGATCCCTTAGTGTTTCATTTTTTTTTAAGTTTTTTTTTTTTTAAAGATTTTATTTATTTATTTGACAGAGAGAGAGGGAACACAAACAGGGGGAGAGGGAGAAGCAGGCATCCCGCCGAGCAGGGAGCCAGATGTGGGCCTTGATCACAGGACCCTGGGATCATGACCTGAACCTAAGGCAGCTGCTTAACAATGGAGCCACCCAGGCGCCCAGTGTTTCATGTTTCTTAATGTTTTTATGAATGTGTTGTTTTTTTTATTTCATTTTCTAATTATTCACTATTAATTGACACAAGTAGAATTAATTTTTATATGTTGACCCTATATCTTGTGACCTTGTTAAATTCAGTTATTAGTTCTAGGAGAGTCTCTGTAGATCTCTGGGGATTTTTTATGTATATGGTTTCTCTTGGGATTTACTTATTTGTACAGTGAGTAAACAGTGACAGACTTTTTTTCTTCCTTTTCACTCGCTTTTATTTATTTTTCATTTCTTATTACATTGACCAAGACCCAGGTCAATGTTGAATACAAGTAGTGAGAGCACAGATCTTTGCCCTGTTCCCTATCTTGGAGGGGAAAGCATTCAGTCTTTTACTTTTTGTACTCTTTACCAGTTCCCTTCTACTCCTATTTTGCTAGAGTTTTTATCATGAATGCGTATGTTTTTAATGAACCTAAGTTTAATTTTTCAAATACTTTTTCAGCATCTATTGATTTTTTTTAAGGATTTTTATTTATTCATTTGAAAGAGAGAGTGCATGCACATGCATGGGCGGGAAGGAGCGGAGGGCAAGGGAGAAGCAGACCCCTCAGTGAGCAGGGAGTCTCTTGTGAGGCTCGATCCCAGGACCCTGAGATCATGACCTGAGCTAAAGGCAGACACTTAACCAACTGACCCACCCAGGCACTCCTCTGCATCTATTGTTAATCTTTTTTTTCTTATTTATTCTGTTAACATGGTTAACATGGTGAATTGCGCAGATTGATTTTCAGCGATTAAACTATCTTGCCGTCCTGGAATTAAACTTACTTGTTGCCTTTTTATATATTTGATTTACTAATATAATATTATACATTTTTTGTGTCTGTGTTTACAAAGGATATTATTTTGTAGTTTTCTTAGAGTGTCTTTGGTTTAGGTACAAGTATACTGGCCTCATAAAAAGAGTTGGGCAGTTTTCCTCCTTCCCTATTTCTTGAGTGTTTGTATGGGATGTGTATTATGTCTTCCTTAAGTATCTAATATAACTTAACATTGAAGCCACTTGGGCCTGGAGTCTTTTTTGTGGGCACATTTTATTTTATTTTTATTTTTTAAAAATTTTATTTGTTTATTTGTTAGAGAGAGAGAGCACGCGAGCACAGGCAGACAAAGTGGTAGGCAGAGGCAGAGGGAGAAGCAGGCTCCCTGCCAAGCAAGGAGCCCGATGTGGGACTCGATCCCAGGACGCTGGGATCATGACCTGAGCCGAAGGCAGCCGCTTAACCAACTGAGCCACCCAGGCATCCCTTGTGGGCAGATTTTAAAATTATATTTTCAATTTCTTTATTATTATATGTTCAGTTTCTTTAATTGATATATGGTTCAGACTTTTAATTTTTTCTTGTATCAGTTTTGACCATTTATATCTCTTAAGAAATGTGTTCATTTCAGGGTCCCTGGGTGGCTCAGTCAGTTAAGTGTTCTACTTGATTTTGGCTCAGGTCATGTTCTCAGGGTTGTGAGACTTGAGTCCTACGTCGGGCTCTGTGCTGGGTATAACCTGCTTAAGATTCTCTCTCTCTCTCTCTCCCCTTCTCAGTCCTCTCTTCCCTCTCTCAAGAAAAGTATTGGGGTGCCTGGGTGGCTTAGTCATTAAGCATCTGCCTAAACATCATGATCCTAGTGTCCTGGGATCGAACCCCATGTTGGGCTCCCTGTTCAGTGTGGAGCCTGCTTCTCCCTCTCCCACTCCCCCTGCTTGTGTTCCCATTCTCTCTGTGTCTCTCTCTGTCAAATAGGTAAATAAAATCTTTTTAAAAAGGGGTCATTTTGTCTGAATTGTTGAATTACTGATGAAGAGTTGTTCATAATATTTTGGGGCTTTTTTAATGTCTGTAGGATCTGTAATGATGTTTCCCTCTTTTATTCCTGATATTGGTAATTTTGCATTTCTCTCTCTCTCTCTTTTTTTTTTTTGTTAATTGGCCAAGCTAGAGGCTGATAAATTTCATTGATATTCATATCAGTTTTATTGCTATTGATCAGTTTATTGTTATAGAGAACTAGCTTTTGCTTTCATTGATTTTCTTCTCTCATTTGCTCAGTTTCTATTTCATTTATTTCTGATCTTGTCTTTATTTATTTTCTTCCTTTTCCTTATGTTGGGTATATTTGATCTCTATTTTCTAGCCTCTTATGTAGAAATTTAACTCACTGAGTTTTAGAACTTTTTTCTTTTCTCTTTTTTTAAAATTTTATTTATTTATTTATTTTTAAAGATTTTATTCATTTATTTGACAGAGAGAGAGACCATGCACGCACAAGCAGGGGCAGTGGGTGGTAGAGGGAGAGGGAGAAGCAGACTCCACACCAAGCAGGGAGCCCAATGCAGGATTTGATCCCAGGACCCCGGGATCATGACCTGAGCCAAAGGCAGACACCGAACCAACTGAGCCACTCAGGTGTCCCCTTTTTTCTTTTTTAATATAAGCATTTGAAACTATACATTTCCCCCTAAACACTGCTTTAACTGAAAACAACAAATTTTGATATATTGTTTCATGCCGTTCAAAACACTTTCTAATATTGCTTGTGATTTCTTTTATACATTGGTTATTTAGAAGTTTAATCTTCAGTTTCCAAATTTTGGGGGATTTCCATTTGCTATTGATATCTAATTTAATTCCATATGGTCAGAGAATATGCTTTATGTGACTGCAATCCTTTAAATAAAAAGTTGTTTTATGGCCAGCCTATAGTCTATCTTGGTAAATGTTTGAAATACACTTAAAAAGAATGTATATTTTGCTGCTGTTGTGCAAACTGTTCTATAAACATCAATTTGGTCAAGCTGGTTGATAGTGTTTGTCAAGTGTTTTATACACATCGATTTTTCCATCTATTCCCTCTATCAATTACTGAGGAATGTTGAAATATACAACAATAAATATAAATTTACTGTATTTCTCTTCACTTCTGCCAGTTTTTGCTTTTTGTATTTTGAACCTCTATTATTAGATACATAGATACTTTTGGTTCTATTTTCTCAGTGAATTAGTACTTTTAGAACTATAAAATCTTTTTAGCTCTGGTATTGGCTTGAGCCTACTTTGATATTAATATAATCATCCATCTCTCTCTTTTTTTAAATTTTTAATTTTTATTTATTTTTATTTTTTATAAACATATAATGTATTTTTATCCCCAGGGGTACAGGTCTGTGAATCGCCAGGTTTACACACTTCACAGCACTCACCATAGCACATACCCTCCCCAATGTCCATAACCCCACCCCCCTCTCCCAAACCCCCTCCACCCAGCAACCCTGTTTGTTTTGTGAGATTAAGAGTCACTTATGGTTTGTCTCCCTCCCAATCCCATCTTGTTTCATTCATTCTTCTCCTACCCCCTTAACCCCCCATGTTGCATCTCTACTTCCTCATATCAGGGAGATCAAATGATAGTTGTCTTTCTCCGATTGACTTATTTTGCAAAGCATGATACCCTCTAGTTCCATCCACGTCATCGCAAATGGCAAGATTTCATTTCTTTTGATGGCTGCATAGTATTCGATTGTGTATATATACCACATCTTCTTTGATGGACATCTAGGTTCTTTCCATAGTTTGACTATTGTAGACATTGCTGCTATAAACATTTGGGTGCACATGCCCCTTTGGATCACTACGTTTGTATCTTTAGGATAAACACCCAGTAGTGCAATTGCTGGGTCGTAGGGTAGTTCTATTTTCAACATCTTGAGGAACCTCCAAGCTGTTTTCCATAGTGGTTGCACCAGCTTGCATTTCTACCAACAGTGTAGGAAGGTTCCCCTTTCTCCACATCCTCGCCAGCATCTGTCATTTCCTGACTTGTTAATTTTAGCCATTCTGACTGGTGTGAGGTGATACCTCATTGTGGTTTTGATTTGTATTTCCCTGATGCCGAGTGATGTGGAGCACTTTTTCATGTGTCTGTTGGCCATCTGCCATCCATCTCTCTTACAAGTAGTGTTTTCATGGTATCCTTTTTATGTTTATTTACTCATAATATCTGTATCTTTGTATTTAAAGTGGATTTCTTGTAGAGCATATATTTGGTCATTTTTCATCCAATCTGATAATCTTTTTAAGTGGAATTGTGCATATTTGCATTTAATATAATTATCAATATAGTTGGATTTATATGTACCATCTTCCTGGGTTTTTTTTTTTTTTATGTCATCTCTTTTTTTTCCTTTCCCACTCTTTTCCTGCCTTTTCCTTATCCTGCCTCAAAAAAGACTATTGACTGATTTTTATATTCTCCACTTTATCTCCACTGTTGGCTTATTAGCTTAAACTCTTTTTTTTACGTTTAATTGTTGCTCTAGGGGTTACAACATACATTTCCCTCATCACAGTATACACTTATCACTCATCACATATCACACCAGTTCTTGTATAGCAGGAACGGGCAAACTACAGTCTTCAGGTCAAGTCTGGATCCCTGCCTGCTTTCATAAGTAAAATCTCAGCCATTCATTTACGTGTTGTTTATGGTATGTTTTGTGCTACAGTGGCAGAGTTGAGTTGTGCAATGAGACCATTAGCCTGTAAAACCTAAAATATTTACTATCTTGCGTTTTACAGCAAAAGTTTGCAAACCTCTGATATATAATGTAGTTCTGTGTCTCGTCTTTTCTTCAAGTGCTTTTTCTGCTTCTGTCTTTTCCAGAACCTCAATTACAAACATATTAGAACATTTAATATCGTCCTACATGTCACTAAGGCTCTGTTCATTTTTTAAATCATTCTTTTTTGTTTTACATGAAATAATCCAGCGCTATATCTTCGCATGCATGGATTATTCTTCTGTAGTTTGTAACCTGCTGTTATTAAGCCCATCTAGTGAGTTTTAAATTTCCACTGTTGTATTTTTGTTTCTAGGAATTTTACTTGTTTTTAATATCTTCTCTTTCTCTATATTCTTCATGTTTTTCTTTAAATTTTGAATGTCTGTATAATAACTGTGTTTACGTCTTTACTTGGTCTAGCATTCATTTCTGGATCTATTGACTAATTTTTCTTCTGATTTTAGCATGACTTTTATTTTTCACGTGTCTAGTACTCTTTGATGGGATGATGGGCAAGGTAAACATGTGATTTTGAGTGTCTGAATTTCGTGCCTTTATTTTATTTTATTTTTTAAAGATTTTATCTATTTATTTATTTAACAGAGAGAGACAGTGAGAGAGGGAACACAAGCAGGGGGCAGAGGGAGAGGGAGAATCAGGCTTCTTGCTGAGCAGGGAGCCTGATGCGGAGCTCAATCCCAGGACCCTGGATCATGACCTGAGCGGCAGGCAGGCGCTTAATGCCTGAGCCACCCAGGCACCCCAATTTCATGCCTTTAAAGACCTTGAATTTTTGCTTTACTTGCTAGTTAAGTTGCTAAGGGATCAGCTTGATGATTTACGGCCTGTTTTTTAGTTTGGGGGACAGTTCTAGAATGATCTTTACTGTTGAGTTAGTTAGTCCTTCTACTTAAGTGTTACTGTTTTACTTTCTCTATTTAATGCCTTAGGTGTTCAGTGAAGAATTCTCACTCTGGCTGGTCAAAATTTAATTGTCTCTTAACTCTCTGTAAACTCTGGGAATTGTAATGCTTACACTTTTGTTTACTCAGACTCGGAGTTTCACACTATATGTACAGGCTAGTGTTTAGAACAGACTTAGAATACTCCTCTACAGATTTATTGACCCCATTGCCTGTGTAGTTATCTCATCCAGTACTTTACCCTACAACTTCCAGGTACCTCAGGCATGGTGAACTCAGCCCCTGTCCCCCACTTCCACTTTTTTTTAATAGGCTCCACACCGAACCTGGAGCTTGAACTCACAACCCTGAGATTAAGAGTCACATTCTCCATGGACTGAGCCAGCCTGATGCCCATGTTCAGTCCCTTTTGATTTCACCTTCCAGTATCACAATCTAGAAAGCCAAAGTGATTGACTAACCTCCTTTGAATCTCAGAGAACATCACCCTACTCTTTCTGTTTTTTATTGTCTAAAAACAGTTTTTTCATGTATTTTATTCAGTTTTCAAATTGTTTATACCAGAATGCCAAGTCTAGTACCAGTTATTCCAGCATAGCAAAAGCCCAAGAATTTTACTTTGGAAAATAGTTTTCTAATTTGATTTTTGCATTTTTTTTTAAAAGTAGGCTCCATGCCCAGTGTGGAGCCCAATGTGGGGCTTGAACTCAAAACCCCGAGATCAAGACCTGAGCTGAGATCAAGTCACACACCGAACTGATTGATCACCCAGGTGCCCCTATTTTTGCATCTTAAAGATAAATAATATCACCTATAGCCAATAGCAGTAACTGTTTCATCGTTTCCAATATTTGTATTTTATACTTAATCATCTTGCCTAATTCATGGACTAGCACATCCAGGACAGTATTAAATAATAATATTGATACTTTCCTGGTATTTTTCCCTAAAGGTAGATGGGAAAGCACTTTAAAGAGATACCATTGCGAATTAATGTAAGCGTTGGAGGAAAAGACACTGTCAAATGGTACTGGTGAAGATATAAACTGATATAATGTTTTGGGAAGGTAATCTGTACCCACTCAGCAACTCCACTTCTAGGAATCAAGTTATCTCACAAGTGCTCAAAGATCTCTGTGCAAGGGTGTTTGTTGCAGCATCATTTATAATAGCAAAAAATTGTAAAGTCGTAACCCATGACCATGTTTCAGAGGAGAACAGAGGAAGTATTAGATTTTAGCTGACAGGATATGATAGTAAAAAATTGGATATTGATTTGATGCTTCTCTAGCAGTATTCCCAGGTGTCTTGTTTTGGCAGGGGTATGGCATAGCCCTGAGAATGTTCTCCTTCTGTTAGCATAGTGTCCTTGTTTGTCTGTGCTCTGGCGACGTGCAAGAACACAGAGAAGTCTGGGTCTTTGGGCACAGGATGAGAATATGAAGGCCCCAATCTCTGACCACATGATTCAGTCTTTTTTATATAATAATTTCTGGATTTTGAAGGAATTTTGAAGCCCACTATTAGCCAGACTCTGGATTACATTAAACATGGAAGAAACTTCATTATAGAAACAGCCCCTTGAACATTAATTAATTAGAGTGCTCTTCGCTCTAAATATGTTTATATTTGTAAATTTGATGCAGTACTGAATTGTAGTTAATGCATTCTTAAAAGAACTGCCCAGCCAGTTCAATACAGTTCGCACCGATGAGAGCTGATTTAGCAGCAGGTGTGTTCCTGAGTTTGAGAGGCTGCACTAATCTGTGTTCCTAGGTCATGGTTTCCCCTTCTATCGTTGTTACGTGTTCTGCTAAATGGTTTTGCCCATAATGACTTATCACAGGTATGCAGGTTTTAAGGCTAAAATTACTGTAAGAGTATTAAAAAGAAATTTTACTTCGGATTTTAAAAAGGGTACTTTAGGGGTGCCTGGGTGGCTCAGTCGGTTAAGCATCTGCCTTCGGCTCAGGTCGTGATCCCACATACTGGCCTGGAGTCCTCCTCCAGGCTCCTCCTTCTCCTTCCGCCTACCGCCCTCCTGGCTTGTGTGCTCTCTCTCTTTGACAAATAAGTAAATACAACCTTAAAAAAAAAGAAAGTGGATATTTTACAGTGGCTTGAGCCAGGGAAACACCTTCAAAAGACTTGTCAGCTGTTAATTCGAGACTGGTGGAAGACTTCTGACATCATGGAAATTACCCTAAAGTTATTGTAGCCTGCAAAGAAATGATTCACGACTGTGTACGTGAACAAAACTGAAGGAAACTTGGCCCGCAGGCATGCTAGGACTTCAGGGGATATGAAGGAAAAAGTCAGCTGCAACAGAGCTGCACCAGAGACCATGCTCTACTGATATGATAACCTGAATTGCACTGAGGACATTAAATTAATGTTCCCATTTATGAAAATGTGTTCTCTCCGCTAAAAAGAGTATTCTCGAATGGGCTACAGGTGCAGCCTTGGAGAGTGGCACAAATTAGAAATAAATGACTCTTGGTCACACATTATAGAAACTCAAATTTCAACAGAGAAGGAAATATGAGGCGCCTGGGTGGCTTATTCGTTAAGTGTCTGCCTTCGGCTCAGGTCATGATCCCAGGGTCCTGGGATTAAGCCCCGCATTGTGCTCCCTACTCAGTGGGAAGCCTGCTTCTCCCTCTCCCACTCTCCCTGCTTCTGTTCCCTCTCTCACTGTGTCAAAAACAATAAATAAAATCTTTTTAAAAAAAGAAAAAAGAAAAGGAAATGTATTGACTCTTGTAACTACAAATCTAGAACGAGCATTGGCTCTAGGCGCTGCTGGGTCCAGGAATTAGGCTAATGTCATCAGGACTCTCTAGAACAGTTTTGTCTGGCTTTCCTCTGTGTTAACATCACTGTTAGGTGGGTTAATCCCTTGTCGAAGGTACCTTTTGATAGTTCTAGTCTTTTATGTTTCTTAAGGCCCAAGCTCTCATGTAGTGAGAGCTTCGTTCTCCATGATACACCCTGAAGGAGGTCTCAGACTGATCACTCTGGTCCGTGTGCCCATGAGCTCAGCAAGACCAAGGAATAAGCAGCACTACCAAGCTGTGGAAGGCAGATCCCAAAAGAAAAACAGGAATTCCATGCTGCGAAAAAGAAAAGGATGCTCTGTCCATGACGACGACAGAGGTCCGAGTGTAATAATAGGAACAGAAGGAGGGTCATGTAGAAGTCCCCTGGAAGGCTATGAGTGACGTGACTTAATGCCTGTGATCTGATTTTTAAATATTCTGGGGGGGGAAAAGTGGAGGCCAAGAGAAGACAGAAAATTATCAAAACTGATTGGCATTAAAGCTGGGTAGTAAATACGCAAGCATTCTGTATATGACCTCCTCTGCCTTGTTGTGTGTTTAAAGTTCTGCTTAAAGAAGTTAAGGACAAAAATAAGTGCAGTTTCTAGTTGACTACGATTGTTTCTGTTTCTAAGAAAGAAAAGGTAAGAGAGATGCTGAGAGGAAAGATTGTGTGTCATTTGCCCAGAAGGGCGAGTCTCAAGATAGATCCTTTTCTTAGATAGCCGATTTATCTATTTTTGGTCCTAGAAATGTTATCAGTCAGGGTCTACTCAGGAAAATAGAAACCACTCTGGGTATTTCAAAGAGAGGTAACTGAATGTATGAAATCGGTTCTGAAAGTTTGAGAAGGGCTAGAACAGCAAAATAGAAAAGAGGGCCCAGGGGGAGCAAGAAGGATTCTTAATACATCAGAAGCTGCCGTGCCCCTCACCTGAAGCCCACAGGTCTGTGCTGGCCACTGTGCATTTGAGCTGCTGTCACGGTCAGGTCTGGATCTCCCAAGGACCTGCCACTTCTATCAGAGATGGAAAGTTCAAAGAGTAGAAAGGCCGTGGAGTCCGGAATCACCGACCCCTATGCCACTACACCAACAGCCAGCAGCCAGCAGCCAGCAGCAACTGCTGCATGTCCACTGCCCCAGGCAACAAACTTCTTTTTCTTTGACTGACTTCCTATTGGTGCTTCCTATTGACAGACTCAAAAAGGAAGCCAGCTGCAAGGAAGGAAGCCTAGGAAATGTTGTTTGTAGAATTCCATTTCCATCAGTAGAGAGTAGAGCATGACCAGTGTTGAGTGGAGAGACAACATGTAAATGACTAGCATAGTCCATACTCTGGGCAACTTGGCATCTGTGTCTACCACTCTTCCCATGTTTAAAACTTTTTATTTTAAAGATTTATTTATTTTGAGAGAGAGAGAGAGTGTGTGTGTGTGCACGCGTGCCTCAAGCAGACTCCTCGCTTAGCATGGAGTCTGGTGTGGGGCTTGATCTCACAACTCTGAGACCACCCCCTGAGCTGAAACCAAGAGTTACAGCCCCAACCGACTGTACCATCTAGGCCCCCCCCAATATTTATGAGTCTGCTTTACATTATGTAACTATCCTTAGTACAAAAAAAGATGGCCTCACCCTCTCCCAAAATGGGAGATGTTAATTCCTCTTTTAGGTCAGTCATAATCAAATTTAATGGAATCAGGACCCCTAGGTGGCTCAGTCAGTTAAGTGTCTGACTCTTGATTTCTGTTTGGGTCATGATCTCAGGGTTATGAAATGGAGCTCCATGTCAGGCTTGCACTGGGCATGGAGCCTCCTTAAGAGTGTCTCTCTCTCTCTCTCTCCCTCTGCCCTTCCCCCTGTAAAAAAGTTTTTTTAATGGAATCATGTGATGATTCCCTGCTGGAAGTGTTCCTATCTTGGGAGCCAAAACCTTGGGGGAGAGAGAAGGCAAAAATTCTGTCAGTGGGTTACTAGAAGTAAAGGTGAAAAAGCTTCCACCTCTTAATTTCTGTGAGAATGATTTCAAATGCATTTACCATTTAAATTGATGGTAAAGCAGATTACTCTCCCTAATGTGGGTGAGCCTCATCCAATCAGTTCAAGGCCTGCATGGAACAAAAGGCTGATCCTCCCCCAAGTAAGAGAGTATTTCCTCCTACTTGACTACCTTGAGCTTGCACATTGGTTTTTCCCTGCCTTTGGACTCAAACTGAAACACTGACTCTCCCTGGGTCTCCAGCCTGACAGCCTTGAAACTGGAACTCACCCCATTGGCTCTCCTGGTTCTCAGGCCTTTAGTCTTGGACTGGAACCACACCATCAGCTCCCCTGGGTCTGACGATTTATTACCCTCCAGAATCATTTGAGCCAATCCCTTGTAATAAATCATATATGTATTCTATTGGTTCTGTTTCTCCAGAGAGCCCTAACTAATACAAGAACTATCGTATTTTCTCTCAAATTCTAAGGGCTATGATTCCCCTGTTGGGGTTGGTCATAGGCTCCAATCAGCATCCCTGTTCCCCACAAACCTCTAACACCACTGGAGTTGATGTGTCTTAAGGCCTACATAGCAGAGCACCCTCCACTATAGCCTGGACCTTGTGCAGAATCTTTTCTTGCTCTGGCCACAGTTAAAATTTGCCATCTTGGGCACCTGGGTGGCTCCGTCAAATAAGCATCTGCCTTCAGCTCAGTTCATGATCCCAGGATCCTGGGATCGAGCCCCGTGTTGGGATCTCTACTCAGCAGAGAGCCTGCTTCTCCTTCTCCCTCTGCCTGCCTCTCTGCCTACTTGTGTTTGCGCACTCTCTCTCTCTGTCAAATAAATAAAGAAAATCTTTTAAAAATAACTCACCATCTTATGAGTTACTCAGTATAAAGGTTGAAGTAGAACCTATATGCGGTATAGTGTTGCTCCCAAACCAGAAGATTCCTAGAACTTGTTTTTCTTGATGGGTAGCATAAAGTACAACAGTTTGTCTTTTACCTTATCATGGACTAATCCCAATTTATCCCAGACCATGTAACCCTAAACCTTTCTACAAGGAGGCAGGACCCTCAACCTTCATGGTCTTTGTCACCTACCTTCAGTCATGCATTTGTCTTACTAAGGTATCAAGGATAGTGGCTGTGTTCTGCTCATTGTGTCTAGTCGGCATGGTATCATCAAGTGTGATGTCCCTGGCAGGTAAAAGCAAACTGCTGGTCATGCTTCTTGCTAATCCATATCAAGACAAAAACATCTCTCCACATCAATGGCTGTCTTCCAGGTGCTGGTTACTATGTTGATTTGTTCCAGTGGAAAGATCACCTCTGGGAAACAGCTACAGTTAGAATTACTCATTGATTAAGGATACTGTAATCTACAGTCAGCCTCCGAGACCCATTCACCTTCTACAGAGGCCAAATGGTGAATTAAATGCAGAAGTGATGGAAATCACCACACTAACATCTTTGAAGCCTTTGCTGCTGGCATTAGTCTCTGCTTATCCCCTAGAGATGTAGTATGGGTTTTAGTTTATGCTGGTAGGGAGGGGAAGTTTGTTCCTTCTTACCGTAATAGCCCTCACATCATGATTAGGGAGCAAATGTGGGGCTTCTGCCAGTTGCTAAGTGGGACTTTTTGGAACTATACTTTAGAAACCGGGGAAATTGCCATAGGGTGAGATCAACTCAGGCCAGAACTCCATTTATCACTTGACCTCAATGAGTCACTCCCTTGACTGGTAGATCAGATGATGTTCTGGATACCTAGGGATTAACACCAGTTCAGAACTAGTATCTGGCAATCCCTGAAAGGCCCAGATATTTCTCTTTCAGAGAAATTTCAGATATGTCTTCAGTCATCCTACTGGATGGTTTCATTTACATTCATTGAGTAATGACTTACTAGGACATTATTTCAGGTCTCTTTGAGGAAGTCATGAAGGAAATGTTCCAGTATGTACTTGTGATAGTATAGTACTACTTCGATCAAGGGTTCAGTAAACCCAGTTCTATAAATTGTTGTAGGTCTGAAGTGTTTATGACAGGCTGTCATGCTCCAATATGGCAAACCAGGTCAGCATCTTCCTTAAGGGACCTAGAGTTTCCGGTTGTTTTTGCTTTTGTTTGTTGGTTTGATTTTTTTAGTTATATAGATCAGTTTCGTACTTTAGTAAGCTGTTCATCTAGATAATTCCTAGAGACAACATGATCAACTAGCCATCACCAAAAATCCACCCCTGCTGTATATATATGGTAATTGTGTACACGTTGTCTGTGGCTTTTAACCACTGCCACTTGGCCTTTGCCACTCTGGGACCTCATCATCCCCATTTCAGTAAAGACATCTCCTTTCGTGCCATTTCCATCCTATAGGTGACAGCCACAATATCTTAGTGAAGGAAGAATCCTCTGGACATCCGGGTTTCTTCCACATTATGCCAGAAGTTCTGGCATCTCAGCTTCACTGAATATAGTCCACCCTTGAGTTCCAGTTGTGGTCTGCCCATGAAACAAGTTTTTAGAGCCATTCCCAAGTGTTTGAACTAACACATAAAATCCACAATCTCTGGTAAGTGCACCCCTAGCAATAAACCCAGCTTGTTGCAACATTGTTATCCCTCAGAATCCATTACTAAACATATTCCCATGTTTGTGCCAAGGTGAATTAGGAAAGTCTTGCAATATTTTATGTATAAATTATCTCCTCCCACGTGATACTTTTTCATTATCCCCTTGGGAAATGCTGATTCTCGTTATGGTCTGGTGGCAATGAGGGGTGGAGAGGTGAGTCTGGAGGAAAATTGGCATCCCTTTGCAAGGTCATTGCCTCAGGTATGTTATTAGAGTCTTCAAGCAAGGGAAAGCTCGTCTTCTCAAAGGATTGGCTGCTTCCTGGCAAGGGGGAGGCTCATGGGAATGTAGAGGCTCAAGGTTCTCAGATAGTCGGAATCCATTCACATATTCCCATTCCAGGTCTTGGGGTCTCCTTCACCATCAATACCCATCACATAAGAGACTCGGTCAGATGTAAAATCAACTTATGTTGTAATTTTACAATCCACACAATTATATGTAGTGTCTAGGCTTTAGCTCCGTCTGTCCTGTGGCCTCACAGAGGCTCCTTTGGGGCCACCGTCGAAATTCTCTGGTTTCCTAACGGTGACTTGAGCTGGGTTTAAAGCCTGAGCTTATCATTTCCTTTCTGTTATTGCCCCAGTACAATCAGAAGCAGCTCACCTGATGAGGATGAGTCCTTGTAGTTGTCATTACTAATGTCATGGTCAAATACAGCAGCCTCAGGTCACCCAAAGTGTGTAATCATCATGCCACTACATGACACGGATTACCAGCATTTCCATTCTTCAGTGGGAATAAGGCCATCATTCTGTTCTGGGTCTGTTCAAGGTCAAAACAATCAGCAAACCAATCCCCAAACCCTACTTTGGACAGTCTATTTCCTCGGACCTTTTCTGTTACCAAGATGATATAATAAGAGTCCCATCAAAGGGCACCTGGGTGGCTCAGTGAATTAAGCCTCTGCCTTCAGCTCAGGTCATGATCCCAGGGTCCTGGGATTGAGCCCCACTTCGGGCTCTCTGCTCGGCGGGAAGCCTGTTTCCTCCTCTCTCTCTCTGCCTGCCTCTCTGCCTCCTTGTGATCTCTGTCTGTCAAATAAATAAATAAGATCTTCTTAAAAAAAAAAAAAAAAAGAGTCCCATCGAGAAAACAGAAGCCTTTCGAGATATTCCAGGCAAGGATAATTTGGTACTGGAAATTAGACAGGTGTGGGAAGGTATGGAAGGGCACAGATGAGGATGGGGGCTGGAGGAACAAAAAGAAAGAAGGGATTGAGACTCAGGATCACAAGCTGCTGACGCCCCTTGAAGCTGGAGCCCACGAGCACGTACCCGCTGCTGCACTTTGGAGACGCAGCCAGTCCTGGATCCGCTGAAGAGGCACCACCTCGATCTGTGCTGGAACCACCAGAAAGATTCTGCATCTGCCTGAGCTGCCGTTGTCCACAGTTACGCCAGCCGGCTGCTTTGCGGCAATCGCCTGCAACGGGGAGCCCTGGAATGGGAAGTTTCCCTCCTCCTCTGGTCCTGGGAGTCCCATGTTCCATATCCTGCAGGAAGTCAGCTGGTGAGAGATCCTGGGTCATGTAGTTTGCAGTGTTTCAGACCCATCAGAGCAGAGCAGAGCAGCACGTAAAAAGGCAGTTTGGGGGCTTAAAAACCATATGTAAATAACCGGTACAGAACCTAAAATCAGTTGCCTTTGTTAGGAGGGCATTACTTCCTTATAGGGGCAAAGAAAAACTTATTCAGCCATAGATGGGTAGGTTAAGGAAAGACGGTGGCTTCTGTTGCTTGTCAATTGCTATAGTCTACCAATGAAGCAGTTTCCCCGGGAGAAGTCCCCTAAATATTTACTGAGCATCACCATGACATAAGCTGAGCTCAAGCTGTAACGCTTTAATCTTGTGATTTAAGTGGAAAGTCTAAATCAGAGTAGATTAGAAATCAGATACACATTTTTTTTTAAGATTTTATTTATTTATTTGTCAGAGGCAGAGGGAGAGAGAGCAAGCGAGCACAGGCAGACAGAGAGGCAGGCAGAGGAAAGCAGGCTCCCTACCGAGCAAGGAGCCCGATGTGGGACTCGATCCCAGGACCCTGGGATCATGACCTGAGCCGAAGGCAGCTGCTTAACCAACTGAGCCACCTAGGCGTCCCCAGATACACATTTTTTAAAAGGATTGATTTATTTTGGAGAGAGAGCACAGGAGCAAGGGGCAGAGGGAGAGGGGGAGGGAGAACCCCAAGCATTCCCCCTGCTGAGTGTGGACCCAACTTGGGGCTCGATCTCCTGCCCTGAGATCATGACCCGAGCCAAAGTCAAGAGTCAGATGCTTAACCTACTGGGCCACCCAGGCGCCCCATCACATACAGATTTTTTTTTTTAAGATTTTTCTTTATTTATTTGACAGACAGAGATCACAAATAGGCAGAGAGGCAGGCAGAGAGAGAGGGAGAGAGACGAGGAAGCAGGCTCCCCGGTGAGCAGAGAGCACGATGCGGGACTCGATCCCTGAGACCACGACCGGAGCTGAAGGCAGAGGCTTAACCAACTGAGCCACCCAGGCTCCCCCACATACTCATTTTTATAGTAACTACTGTAATTCTATCATATTTCCCATATCCTCATCATTTTCACAGATAAGAGATCAAAGGCATCTGAAATGAATTCCGATATCATCCTTTCCAGTGATAACCACTTTAGTGTGTTCTCAGTCTCATTCCTTCCTGCTTTATCTGGGAATTTATTTCTTCAGGGACTTTTTTCTTCCCCAAACATTCACATTCTTCTTCATGCTAACCACACCTCCTCTTACTATCACTGTCTCCCTTATTCTTTCCCTATAGGCAAAATGCCATGACGAGTTGTGGGTACTTGTTTCTCTCATCCCATTCTCCCTGAAACCCACCTTAACACAGACACACAGGCACACAACACAGGTGCACACACACAACCGGCCCCCATACACAAACACAAACACACACACACACACACACACACACCCCACTGATACATCCAGGGGTTGACTTAGTCCCCGTCTTACCAAGGCAAACACAGCTGATCACCCCTTCTCCTTGAAACGCTTTCTTCGGGGTGCCTGCGTAGCTCAGTTGTTAAGTATCTGCCTTCAGCTCAAGTCATAATCCCAGGGTTCTGGGATTGAGCCCCATGTCGGGCTCCCTGCTCAGCGGAAAGCCTGTTTCTTCCTCTCCCACTCCCCCTGCTTGTGTTCCCTCTCTCGCTGTCTCTCTGACAAGTAAATACATAAAATCTTGAAAGAAAGAAAAAAGGAAAGAGAAGGAAGAAGAGAGTAATTCAGGGAGGGAAGAAAGAGAGAAAAAAAAAGGAAAAGAAAAAAGAAAGAAACACTTTCTTCACTTCCAGGGTAGCTTTCTGGTTTTCCTCTGGTATCTTTGTCAGGGCGAGGGGCTCACCTCTCTTCCATGTGGCCTGCCTCCTTTGGTAGACACATCTAGTTTCATGACTTTAAATACCATCCAAAAGCTGATTCCCAGTCTCACATCCCCAGCCTGGGCCTATTTCCTCAATTCTACTCATGTATTCAACTGCCCGCCCTTTTTCTCTTGTTGGATGAATAACAGGACCCAGGAACCGTGTCCAAACGTGAGCTGCAGAGACTAGTCCCCACAGGTTCCTCTCCTAGTCTTTTCCATTGCAGAAGATGGGACCGCCGCTCAGCCAGTACTCACGCCTGTACACCCTGGGGTCACTCCTGTTGGTTCCCTGGCTCTCCCTGCCATACGTGTGTTACCTGGTCTTGGTCCTGGTGTGTGTCCACTGGAGTGTGAATTGCCTTTTCCCTTTTATCTATTCGGAGTCTTTTCATTAAGCCTCTTAAACTTATTCTTAACCCTATCTTGGAATTACAGCCTCCTTTTCAGGGCTCAGTATCTGGTACTGGGAATTCAGCTGCCAGTGGGCATTTCACTTGAGGTAATAGTCCTGTGACTGCCCTTTGATAAGGTCTGCTGCTGGTCATTCCCCATGCCTCAGCCTTTTTCCGAGTTCCTCTGTTTCTTCTTCTGCTTGTCAAAGGCAGTGCTCAGGTCTCTCCTGTCTTGTTTAAAAGCGAAAGCAGATTTCCCACTTCGCTTTTGCTGTTAAACATCCTCCCACTATCAACTCTCAGGTGCCTGTTTGAATTTGCACACAGTGACTACTGTTTGCAACACTGAACAGTACTGATGCTCACTCAAATCGTCTATAAATTGCCTGGAAAGCAAATTCTTATTGAAACTTAAACTTAAAAAAAAAAAAAGGGTTCCTTTTTTCCCCCAAGGAATTAACTTTTCACTAAAACTTTTAAGAATAGAGTTAGTGTTTTGATAACACTTTCTCATTTGTAAAAGAGTGGGCAATGTCTTGAACATCAGTGAATCATTCCTCTGTGAAACCAACTTTGATTCCTTTCAGAGTTAGGAGTAGATTTTAAAGAAAAGTTGCACTAATAATTAGATGAAAGTTACCAAAGAATTCAGAATCTTTAGAAATAACTTATAAATTGGGATTCTCTGGTTACAAACAAAAGGAAAGCCAATTTATGTTGGCTTAAGAGAAATGACATTTATTGGGTCAGGTAACTGAAAAGTCCGAGGATAGGTAGATACAGCCAAAGGCATGGCTGGGACTAGGGCTGGTGTTGGCAAAAGGCAACCTGTGGCTGTTTTTGTAAATAAAGCTTTATTGGAACACTGCCACGCCCATTGCTTCTCCTATTGTCTGTGGCTGCTTTTGTGCTACAGTGGCAGAATTGAGCAATATAGTGGTGAGGTTGAGGAGTTATGAGAAGGACCTCTGGCCTGCTATGATGTGTGGGTTTTTCCTGCAAATGAAGCAATTCTCCAACACTAATTCAACTCAGTTCTGGCACTGTCTACGTGGAGATGGTTTCGATTCACGGGTTAAGGCTCAGTCCCACAAGCCTGCCTCCACTTAGGTGCCCATCGCTGGTCCAGGTTGTCACCACCGATGCACCACCGATGCTGTAAATCAGAGGACCTCCTCCTTGGGTTCGATTAGTTTGCTTGATTAGAGTGGCTCAGAGAACTAAGGAAACCCATTTACTGACTAGATGACCAGTTCATTACAAAAGATATTAAAGGATACAGATGAATAGCCAGATGAAGGGATACACAGGGCCAGGTCCTTTCAAATGCAGGAACTTCTGTCCCATGGAGTTTGGGGCCAGCAAGTGGATGCGTTCTGGTTCACCAACCTGGAAGCGCTCAGAACCCTGTCCTTTTGGGGTTTTATGGAGGCTTCATTACATATGCGTGATTGATTAAATCATGGCCATTGGTGACTGATTCAAACTCTAGTTCCTCTCCTCTCTCCAGAGGTCATGGGGAGGGACTGAAAGTACCAACCCTCAAGTCTAATAAACCCAATCTAATGGTTGGTTTCCCTGCACACCCCACCCATGCATCTTAGGGGACTTACAGGAGTCACCACATTAACATAAATTCAGCTGTGGTCGATTGGGACTTACCATGAATAGCAAGACACCCATAGCATCTTTATGGCTCTGAAGTGACTTCAGAAATTGCGGATGAAAGACCAAATATTAGAACAAAAGATGCTCCTGTTTCTCTTATTGCTTAGGAAATCACCAAACAATGGTTTGGGGAGCTCTGAGCCATGAACCATGGGCAAAGTCCAAAATACATATTTATTATAAATAATAATCTCATACCTACAAGCCCTAAAATATTTCCTGTCTGGCCCTTTACAGGGGAAAAAAAAAAAAAAAAAAAAACCAACATAGGGAATAACATTATGTCAGTGGATCTGGACTTTCTCTCTTCTCTCTTCTCTCCTCAGGGTTGGTCCTTTCTCATGAAGTCTCCATCATGGTGGCAGTCCATCCACAGTAGATAGCTCTAGCCTTACATCCTCATAGGAGAGCTCTTCTTTCCCGGTTGCTCCAATAAAGAGGCTGGGTTCAATTTAATTGAACCTCCTTTGCTTGCTTTGTTTGGTGCATCCATCCTAAGCCAGTAACTGGCCATGGGAACGCCAGTGCTCTGATTTGTCAGGTCTGGGTCCACAGGTTGGTCTCTGGAGTGATGAGTCAAGTCAGTTTCTCCCAGACCTAAGTACTAAAAGAGGTGATGGGGTGATCCTCTTAAGAAAATCTGGGGAGGGGCGCCTGGGTGGCTCAGTGAATTAAGCCTCTGCCTTCGGCTCAGGTCATGATCTCAGGGTCCTGGGATCAAGCCCCGCATCTGGCTCTCTGCTCAGCAGGGAGCCTGTTTCCCCCTCTCTCTCTGCCTGCCTCTCTGCCTACTTGTGATCTCTCTCTCAATCTGTTAAATAAAGAAAAAATATATATAAATTTTTTAAAAAAAAGAAAAAGAAAACCTGGGGGGTGGGGCACCTGGATGGCTCAGTGAGTTGAGCTTCTGCCTTCGGCTCAGGTCACGATCTCAGGGTCCTGGGATTGAGCCCCACATCGGGCTCTCTGCTCAGTAGGGAGCCTGCTTCCCCCTCTCTCTCTGCCTGCTGCTCTGCCTACTTTGATCTCTCTCTCTCTCTCTTAAATAAATAAATAAAATCTTTAAAAAAAAAAAAACCTGGGGAATAATTACCAGAAAATGGTATTGAGTGAAAAGAGGGAGGAGTCAGAATAGAATAATGAGTAAACCAAAGGGAAATTTTATAATAGCCTGGTAAACAAAAACCTCCACTGAAAGAATGAAAATAACAGCTTTTAAATAGCTACAGATTCTTCTGTTAATATAGAAATACATACTTCTCCCTTTCACCAGTTCATTTGAAATCGAGATTTTAGCTCAACTATATGAAATTACTATTTCTATTGGTCGAAACAGTTTTGAATATTGGCAATTTCATGCAGTTTGTATTAGTATCCTAGGGCTGCTACAACAAAGTACCTTAAACTGGTTGCTTAAAACAACTGGAATTTATTCTATTGGTTCTGGAGACTAGAAGTCAGAAATCAAGGGGTTGGCAGGGCCATGTTCCCTTTGAAGGCTCTTGAGGAGATGGCTCCCAGCTTCTGGGGGCATTATGTTTTCTTGGCTAGTGGTTGCATGACTCCAATCTCCAGCTGTTCTTTCACAAGGCTTTTGTAATTCTGGGTCCTCTCCTCTTATAAGGACACCAGTCATTGACTACAGGACCCACCCTAGTCAAGTGACCTCATCTTAACTATTTCTGCAAAGACCCTGTTTCCAAATAAGGTTACATTCTGAGATTGCAGGTAAATGTGAATTTTGAGGGGACAGTATTCAATCCATTATTAGTTCATTATTAGTTCCATTATTAGTTCAACCTCACATTTTTGGAGAATCGAAAAATTAAAACATTTTATCTTTTCAGTCTCTAGAAAAACAAAAGTAAAGACTGAATTAGAGTATTCTAGGAATGCAAAGATCATTCAGCACCCAAAAAAATGTAACATACCATTTTAACAGATTGTTGTGGGTTGCATTGTGTTCCCCCCAAAAGATACGATGAAGTGCTAACTTGCAGTACCTTACTTGGAAATAGGGTTGTTGCAAATGTAATTAGTGAAGAGGAGGTCAAATTGGAGTAGGGTGGGCCCTTAATCCAAAATGACCCATGTCCTGGGACACCTGGCTGGCTCAATCAATAGAGCATGTGACTCCTGATCTCGGGGTAATGAGCTCAAGTGCCACATTAGCCCTAGAGCTTACTTTTTTTTTTTTTTTTTTTAATGGCTGTACAAGATGACTAGTGTCCTTATAAGAAGACACTATGAAGATACAAGGAGAGAGTTCCTTGTGAAGACAGAGACACACAGAGAGAAGGCAACCATATGAAGATAGAGACAAAGATTGGGGTATTGCTGCCACAAACCAAAGAATGTCTGGGGACACTAGACTCTAGGAAGAAGCAAATAAGGGTTCCTCTCTGACAGGTTTCAGAGAGAGCATGGCCCTGCTGACAGCCTGATTTCAGACATCTGTCATCCAGCCTGTGAGACAACAAATTTCTATTGTGTGAATTCACCCAGTTTATGGTACTTTATTACAGTAGCCCCAGGAAATAAATATACAGGTTAAGAAGAAAAAAATATAATACCAAGTAAACATTTAATAAAGTTTAGCACTCGTTTGTGATAAGTATTTTTAGAAAATTGGAAACAAAAGGATATCCATCAAACACACCTGTCTTAGACATCGTTCTTTTTTTTTTTTTTTAAAGATTTTATTTATTTATTTGACAGAGGGAAATCACAAGTAGATGGAGAGGCAGGCAGAGAGAGAGAGAGAGGGAAGCAGGCTCTCTGCCGAGCAGAAAGCCCGATGCGGAACTCGATCCCAGGACCCTGAGATCATGACCTGAGCCGAAGGCAGCGGCTTAACCCACTGAGCCACCCAGGCACCCCTAGACATCGTTCTTAATGGTGAAATTTTAGGAGCATTTCCATTCAGCCAATGAGCAGTAGAAATAAATCTAACAAAAATATGCAAGATCTTAATAAAGAAAATAAGGAAACATTGCTAAAGACTATGAAAAAAGGCCTAAATAAGTGGAGAACTATCCCATGTTCATGGATGGTAAGACTCACTATCATAAAGATGTGAGTTTTCCCATAAATTAATCTATAAATTAAATTCCAAAATAAATGCCTATAAAATATATTTTTTTCTCTTTTTAGTGAAACTTGATAAGGTTATCCTAATATTTATATGGACGAAGAAAGAGGCAATCAGAATTTTTTTTTAATGTTATTTGAAGAACTAAGTGGGGGAATTCATTTTAAAGTTTGGTAATTAATAGTATGAAGTATTGATCCAGAGATAGACAAACAGACCAGCTGAACTGAACAGAAAGCTCAGAAATAGATCCATGAATTTATGTAAACTAGATGTATGAGAGACAGTATTACCGATTAATGGGGAAAGGATAGACTGTTCAAAAATAGTGCCAAAGGGACGCCTGGGTGGCTCAGTGGGTTAAGCCTCTGCCTTCAGATCAGGTCATGATCCCAGGGTCCTGGGATCAAGCCCCGTGTTGGGCTCTCTGCTCAGCAGAGAGCCTGCTTCCCCCTCTCTCTCTGCCAGCCTCTCTGCCTACTTGTTATCTCTGTCAAATAAATAAATAAAATATTTTAGAAAAATAGTGCCAGAAAAATTGGGTATCTACATGAAAAAATTAGAATATGATATGCAAAATAAATAGTGGATCAAAGCCCTAAAAGTGAGAAACAGAACTTTAAAAAATATCTTTATGTCCTTGAGACTAAGGAATTTCTTTTTCTTTTTCTTTTTTTTTAAAGATTTTATTTATAGGGGCGCCTGATGGCTCAGTGGGTTGAGCCTCTGCCTTCAGCTCAGGTCATGATCTCAGGATTGAGCCCTGCATTGGGCTCGCTGCTCAGCGGGGAGCCTGCTTCCCCCTCTCTCTCTGCCTGCCTCTCTGCCTACTTATGACCTCTCTCTCTCTCTGTCAAATAAATAAATAAAATCTTGGGGGGAAAATATTTTATTTATTTATTTGACAGAGAGAGAGCAACAGCATGAAAGGGAACACAAGCAGGGGGAATGGGAGAGGGAGAAGCAGGCTCCCCACTGAGCAGGGAGCCCAATGCGGGGCTTGATCCCAGGTCATGACCTGAGATCATGACCTGAGCTGAAGCCAGATGCTCAATGACTGAGCCACCTAGACACCCCGAGACTAAGGAATTTCTTAAACAAGTTACAGAAAACACATTAATAGATTGATAAATTGGACTGTATTAAAACTAAAAGTTTCTTTTTAATGAAAACCACAATAAACAAAGTTAAAAAAAATCAAACCATAGACTGGAGAAGATATTTGCAAAGCATCTACCTGATGAAGGATTAATATGTCGGTTACTTAAAGGATACCTATAACTAAATAAGAAAAAGACAAACAACCCAACTTGAAAAATAAGAAAGGATATTGTGTAGATAGCATCATTGTGACCATTCAGCACCCGCTACCAATATTCGCATCCTTTGTTGTGTGACTTCACAGTTCTTCCCACTAACAGGGGAGAAGATCTTCTTCTCTTGACTTTACCTTTGGCCATGTGATTTGCTTGAGACTGTTACAATCGGGTAGATGTGACAGTGTACCAGTTGCAAGCCTGCACCTTAAGAGGCTTCGCTATATCTCCCCTTGGTCTTTTGTACTTTTGGCATCATCATGAGAAGATATCAGGTAGGCCAGCCAACTGTTCCCGGGAGGACGCTATGAGACCATGTAGTAACACAACCACCCTGGAATTGGTTGACTCCTAGGCGTGTGATTGGGCCCAGGCAAGATCAGCAGAGCTCTCCTAACAAGTCCACCCAGATCAGCCAACACACAGGCTTGTGAGTTAAATACTTATAAAATTATTTTTTGTAGTTAATTGTTACTTGGTGTTAGTTAACAGTATTGTAAGATCCATATGTACAATGGAGTATTATGCCTCCATCAGAAAGGACGAATACCCAACTTTTGTATCAACATGGACGGGACTGGAGGAGATTATGCTGAGTGAAACAAGTCAAGCAAAGAAAGTCAATTATCATATGGTTTCACTTGTGGAGCATAAGGAATAACATGGAGGACATTAGGAGAAGGAAAGGGGAAGTGAATTGGGGGAAATTGGAGGGGGAGATGAGGCATGAGAGACTGTGGACTCTGAGAAACAAACTGAGGGTTTGGAGTGGAGGGAGGGGGGATGAGTGAGCTTGGTAGTGGGTATTAAGGAGGGCATGTATGGCATGGAGCACTGGATGTGGTGCATAAACAGTGAATCTTGGAACACTGAAAAAAATAAGATAAAATTAAGATGTTTAAAAAAAATGATGAGGGGCACCGGGTGGCTCAGTGGGTTAAGCCTCAGTGGGTTAAGATCAGGTCATGGTCCCAGGGTCCTGGAATTGAGCCCTGTGTCGGGCTCTCTGCTCAGCTGGGAGCCTGCTTCCCTTCCTCTCTCTCTGCCTGCCTCTCTGCCTACTTGTGATCTCTGTCTGTCAAATAAGTAAATAAAAGCTTTAAAAAAAAATGTTAAGGGGCGCCTGGGTGGCTCAGTGGGTTAAAGCCTCTGCCTTCGGCTCAGGTCATGATCTCAGGGTCCTGGGATCGAGTCCCGCATCGGGCTCTCTGCTCCGCAGGGAGCCTGCTTCCCTTTCTCTCTCTCTCTGCCTGCCTCTCCATCTACTTGTGATTTCTCTCTGTCAAATAAATAAATAAAATCTTAAAAAAAAAAATGTTAAGGACTGACAAAACCAAGAAGTGGTAATTGATACACACACACACACACACACACACACACACACACACACCACATTAATGGGAGATACATTTAAATACTAGGTGATATGGTTCTGGCTATTGAATTGCAAGTGTAAGTCCCCTGGTGAGGCTCCAGAAAAGCTTCTTTTCCCTCTGATTAAAAAAAGAAAAAAAAAAAAAAAAAAAGACAGGCTGGGTTGATAATTGTCTTTTGTCCTTTCCTCTTCTTCCTGCTGGGAATGTGGACATTAGGCTGGAGATGGGACAACCACCTTGCAACATGAAGTGTTTTAATCTCATTAATGATCTTTTTTGTACATTCAATCTATTTGGTTCCTCCTCAAACCTGCCTCTTCTCCCCTGCCCCCTGCCACCCCTGGTTTCTTTTCTTGTGGATAATAACAAAGCAAAAGGAGAATGGCTAACATTCATGAAGTCCTTATTACTTGTAGCTTTGAGTGCTATGTGTGCAACAGCTCATTCTATCCTCACAATAATCCTGTGAAATAAGAGCTATTTCTTGTTCCAATTTACAGATAAGGAAATGGATGCAGAGGTTAAGTAAATTACCCAGGGTCATTCAGCTATTAAGTGGTAGAGCCAGAATTCCAGATTGAGCTCCCTGGTTCTAGCGTCTATGCTCATAACTATATGCTACTCTTGGGGTGCCTGGGTGGCTCAGTTGGTTAAGCCTCTGCCTTCAGCTCAGGTCATGATCTCAGGGTCCTGGGATTGAGTCCCACATGGGGCTCTCTGCTCAGCAGGGAGTCTGCTTCTCCCTCACTCTCTGCCCGTTCCCACCGCGTGTGCGGCTCGCTCTGTCAAGTAAATAAAAATGAAATATATTTAAAAAGCTACATGCTACTCTTTATATCTTTCATCGCTCTGACCTTCTTAAACATACTTAGTTTATAGTCTATTAGATTTTTATTGTTTTCTAAAATTGTGGGTGTTTTGCTTCTCCTGTTTGTTCTACCTGCTGATTCTTCTTTATGAAGAGTCATTTCCTTGTATGTTTTAGCAGGTTTGATGCACATTCAGCGACATGGAGCATAATCGTGTGCTCACGGGCTGCTCCAGGAGCTGGGAATAGATAAGTAAAGCAGGCAAAGTGTCTGCTCTCGTACCTTAAATTCTAGTCGGAGAAAACGGACAGCAAACAAATAAAAGGCTAGAGAATGGGAAGGGGTGATTCTATAGGATGGTAAAGGAAAGCTCTCAGATAAGGGGACATTCCAACGGAGACCTGAAAATGTGAGAATGCGAGCTACGTGTATCCCTAGGAGCAGATTCCCAAGCAGAAGGACTGGCAAGGACAAAGGCAGCATGGCAGGAATAGGCCTTGAATGTTAGGAATGAGCAGCGGTCTTTGTGGCTGGAATGCAGTGTAGGAGGGATAGAGCACAGGAGACGATGAGGGCAGAGAGATACCTGGACCGGGCGGTGCACATCAGGCAGCGCCTTTGAGGTCATGAGAACTTTGAGGCTGGCTGGGGAGCCTCTCAAAGCTCTCTTGGTGGGTCATAAGCTCAGTGATGGTATTTAAAACTATGAGGCTAGCTGGGCTCACCTAGGGAATGGTGTAAGTAGGCAAGAGGTCTGAGCCCCGAGGCCTGGGGCATTCCAGCGGTAGGGGAGGAAAATTTTTCCTCCACCTTCTTCGTGGCTGGGTCTGGAAATTAAACTGACACAGACACATTCGCGTGAGAAACGCATACAAAATGACTCCATAGAAGTTTCGCATGACTCCAACACCTTTATCGGGAAATGAAGAGCCGAAGTATCAGTTAGGCCTGAGTATATTTTTATGCTAGGTTCCTCGACGAGTGGACAGTCACCGAGGAATATGGTAGGTGAAGGGGTGGGAGATAAATTTAGTAACCGGGGAAGCTTGGCAAAGCCTGTTTGTTCGGATTCTCTTTAGCATCCCTTTGTCTTCTGAGATAAGGAGGCTCTTTCCTCTGGGTATAAAGAGGGCACCTCTCACATGGGGGTTATTTTAGTTGCAGGGGAGAAGGGAGGGGGGTTCTGAGTGCCCTTTCTGCTTCTGCTGTTTTCTCAAACTCCTACAAAATATTCAGTACGCCAAGGTGCCATATGTTAAGGTAGCATGTCCTGAATCCCATAGCATTAGGAGGCTAGGAAGATGCAGGACCAGCCGAGGACACTGAGAAAGAGTGGCCGGCAGCCGGGGAAGAACAGGGAGCAGAGGGGTCTGGGCATCAAGTCAAGAGAGCGTTTTAGGGTGAAGACAGTGACCCCACTGCCTGCGTAAAATGAGGACAAAGATAGGACCATTGGATTTGGCATGCAAGTTACGAGTGATCTTTTTTTTTTTTTTTTTTTAACAAGTGATCTTTTTAAAAAGTGATTGTGATGGATGGGGATGGAGGCTGATCGGAAGAGAACGGGGGAAGCGAAGACAGCAAATGAAGAAGCAAACCAAAAAAGTCTTTCCGGGCTCAGTCGCTGGAGGGTCCAACTTTTGATTTTGGCTCAGGTCATGATCTCCGGGTGGTGGGATCCAGCCCCATGTAGAGCTCCCTGCTCAGCGTGGCATCTGCTTGAGGTTCTCTCTCCTTCCTCCTCTGCCCCTTAGCCCTTCAATTAAAGAAATAAATAAAATCTTAAAACAAACAAACAACCTCTTTCAATGAATTTTGTGTGAAGGGAGCAGAGAAATCGAGTAGTAAACTGGGGCACCTGGCTGGCTCAGTGGGTGGAGCTTGAGACTTTTGATCACAGGGTCCTGAGTTCAAGCCCCATGGGTAGTGTAGAGTTGACTTAGAATTTAAAAAAAAAAAAAAAAAAATATATATATATATATAAATATATATATATATATATATATATAATATGAAATGAGTTGTAGCCAGGGGTGCATGTGAAATCAAGGGAGGTTTTGTTTGCTTGTTTCTTTTTTTTTTTTTTTTAAGATTTTATTTATTTATTTGACAGACAGAAATCACAAGTAGGCCAAGAGGCAGGCAGAGAGAGAGGAGGAAGCAGGCTCCCCGCTGAGCAGAGAGCCCGATGCGGGGCTTGATCCCAGGACCTCAGGATCATGATCTGAGCCGAAGGCAGAGGCTTTAACCCACTGAGCCACCCAGGCACCCCTGTGTGCTTGTTTCTAAGATAGGAAATAATAGACATCACAATGGTACGATATTGGAAATGATCCATTTTATAGGAAGAGGGCAACGATTTTGAGTTGCATCTAAGCAAAGATCATTTCCCACCTGGCTTGGGACCTGGGAGCACCCGATCCCAAGTGGTTGTGCATTTGCTTCCACTAAAAGCCCAGGAGCCCCACCACCCCAGGACTAATTTCCATGTTAAATTTCCACCTTGAGGTTTATCACACCAAACAGGTAGAATAAATTTGGATTCCAGAACCTCAAAAAGCACAATCTTGGGTCTGCTAGCTCACCTCGGTCCTTTTTTATTTTTTAGATTTTTATTTATTTATTTGACAGACGGAGTTCACAAGTAGGCAGAGAGGCAGACAGAGGAAGAGGGGGAAGCAGGCTCCTCGCTGAGCAGAGAGCCCGATGTGGGACTCGATCCCAGGACCCTGAGATCATGACCTGAGCCGAAAGTGGAGGCTTTAACCTAAGAAGCCACCCAGGCACCCCACACCTAGGTACTTTTTTTTTTTTTTTTTTTTTTAATTTCCCCAATGAAGGCCCTACAAAGACAAACTGTGTGTGTTTCTGGGATTTATGGGCAAAGTTCACTCATCTTTCTTCATGAAGGTCGTGGTCCCTAGAGGATGCCAACTTGTTACTGATAAAAACCTGAAGCCACATTGGGGCTCTGGCTCTGCTCCTTCTCCACCACCGGCAGCTTGGGATTTCTCATTTTCTTGAAAGCCCCGCCATACATTTAGAACACTTGGGTATGTTTTAAGGCGGTGGGGGGGATAAATAGAGAGAGGGAGACAAGCCATAGGAGACTCTTAACAATAGAGGACAAACGGAGGGTTGATGGGGGTGGGTGGGGGATGGGCTAGCTGGGGGATGGGTATCAAGGAGGGAACGGAGCAGAAGGCCTAAATCATAGAAAATGCTTGGTATAGGTTGGTGACTGAACAAATCACTGTCCAAAAACCACACAACTCATAGTACAGTACTAAGTGATTTTCTGCATCTTGGAGACTCTATCCTCTAAGAAGAAAGTGGTTTCCGTGGAGACGAGAGAAAGGTTTCTGATGGTTATTTCGGTTGACGCTGCTGGGAAAAGCCATGTCACTTTGGTCTGGTAACCCCATGTCTTTTCCTCTCCAGAATGGAGATCTCCTCTCACCAGTCCCACCTCCTGCAGCAACTGAATGAGCAGCGCAGGCAAGACGTCTTCTGTGACTGCAGCATTCTGGTGGAAGGGAAGGTCTTCAAAGCGCATCGAAATGTATTATTTGCTAGCAGTGGTTATTTCAAAATGCTCCTTTCTCAGAATTCGAAGGAGACGAGTCAGCCCACCACAGCTACCTTTCAGGCCTTCTCCCCTGACACTTTTACGGTCATCCTGGACTTTGTCTATTCTGGCAAACTCTCTCTCACGGGTCAGAACGTCATAGAAGTGATGTCAGCCGCCAGCTTCCTTCAGATGACTGATGTCATTAGCGTATGTAAGACCTTTATTAAATCTTCACTAGACATCAGTGAGAAAGAAAAAGATCGCTATTTCAGTCTCTCCGATAAAGATGCCAATTCTAACGGTATAGAACGTTCCTCCTTTTATAGCAGCGGCTGGCAAGAAGAAAGCGGTTCTCCGCACTCTCACCTGAGCGCAGATCAAGGAACAGGTGTCATAAGTGGGAAATCTTGGAGTAAGTATAATTACCATCCAGCCTCCCAAAGGAATACTCAACAGCCTTTGGCCAAGCATGAACAAAGGAAAGACTCCATTAAAAAGTCCAAACATTTGAGGTTGTCACAGCCTTCTGAAGTCGCTCATTATAAGTCCAGCAAACGAGAAGCGCGAACCTCAGATTCTTCCAGCCACATTTCCCAATCTGAAGAACACGCACAGATTGATGCTCACATGGACTCCACGCCCGTTGGCTATCCGTATGGTCCAGGATCTGATGTCACATCCAGAAGCTTTCCAGGTATCCAAAAAAAAAAAAAAGAAAAATCAGTCCCCTCAGTGAGGTCCTAAGGCTCCTGTGCTATACAAACCAATCCTATCTCAGCATGCCCTTACTTTGAAGTGTTACAGGCAGTTGAGCCAAGTGATTTTTTTTTAAGTCATTCTCCTCTAATCAAAGTTATTTCATAAAACATGAATTTAAATTTCTAATTAAAAATAGTATTGGATAGGGGCACCTGGCTGGCTCAGTTGGTAGAGCACATAACTCCTGATCATAGGGTCATGAGTTCACATCCCACATTGGGCATGGAGCTTACTTTAAAAAAAAAAATTTAAAAAAAGAATAAATTTAATAACAGTCAAAACAATAGGGTTCTGAATTTCAAAGCCAAAGATTTTCCCAGCCTATGTCATCAGATGATTAGATTACTGTTAAGCCCCTATAGCTCTTTTTTTAAATGATTCAATCCCTAAGATGCATATCTTCACTTTAAATTACATATTTTTTTTTCGAGTATTTACTCAGGAGGAGCATTTTTATACAGAAAAGTTAAACAGAGCATTCATGCATATTTACAAAGGTTCACAGACCCAAGACTTTAAAAAACTGGACATCTGATTTTGAGACATAAAGACATAATTTAAAAACCACACGCAACCCTTAACATAACACTGTAATCCTGCGTGCAACAACAACCAGAAACATCTCATTTTTATGATAGTAGTAAAATGCAGAAAGACTGTGGAGGTGTTGGTTTCAGTAATCCACCCCTTACCACCAGAAGACTATAGTAGAGAACAGGAATTGGAAATGCATGTCATGGGGTGCCTGAGTGGCTCAGTGAGTTAAGCCTCTGCCTTTGGCTCAGTCATGATCCCGGGATCCTGGGATCGAGTCCTGCAGCCGGCTCTCTGCTCTGCTCTCTCTCTCTCTCTCTCTCTCTGCCTGCGTCTCTGCCTACTTGTGATCTCTGTCTGTCAAATAAATAAATAAAATCTTTAAAAAAAAAAGAAATGCATGTCATACTAGAGGGCCTAGGTGGCTTAGTCCATTAAGCAGCCAACTCAGTTTTGGCTCAAGTCGCAATCCGCAGTTGTGGGATCGAGCCCTACGTCAGACTCCATGACATCAAACTCTGTGCTCAGAGCTCAAGCTCAGTCTGCTCGAGATTCTCTCTCTCTCCTTCAGCCCCTCCCCCTGCGCTCTCTCTCTCTCAAAATAAGTAGATTTTTAAAAATTATGTAAAAAAATGCATGTCATATAGTTCTGCCTCAACTAATCAGGTAGCAAACTTGCTTAATAGTTTACGTGTGAATTTAAAGGAAAATTATAAGGTGAAACACCTGTAGATTATAAGATTCAGATTATATATTTAAAATTATTTTATTTTAGGAAAATTTCAAACATATACAAAAGGAAAGAGAATAGTGTAATTCATCTCCATGTACCCCTTGCCCAGTTTGTACAACTTCCTACTCACTGCCAATATTGTTTCATCCGTATCGTTACTCCTCACCCCTCCCTGTATTTTTTTTTTAAGATTTTTTTTTTAAGATTTTATTTATTTGACAGAGAGAGATCACAAGTAGGCAGAGAGGCAGGCAGAGAGAGAGAGAGGGAAGCAGGCTCCCTGCTGAGCAGAGAGCCCAATGCGGGACTCGGACTCGATCCCAGGACCCTGAGATCATGACCAGAGCTGAAGGCAGTGGCTTAACCCACTGAGCCACCCAGGTGCCCCCCCTGTATTATTTTTTAAGCAAAGAGCAGACGTCATACGTTTTCATCTATAAATATTTCAGAATGCATCCCCAAAATGTAGTCTAAAAAAGGTGGGGTGGGGTCTCAGTGAGTTAAGCATCCGACTCTTGATTTCAGCCCAGGTCATGATCTCAGGATTGTGAGATCAAACCCCACATCCAATACCAGTGCTAGGCATGGAGCCTGCTTAAGATTCTTTCCCTCTGCTCCTCCACTTCCCTAAAAAAATACCAAAACAGAATGGGACATGCAACTCTTGATCTCAGGGTTGTAAGTTCAAGCCCAATGTTGGGCATGTAGCCTACTTTAAAAAAATAAAATAAAGTTGTCTTTAAAAATAAATAAATAGGGGTACCTGGGTGGCTCAGTGTGTTAAGCCTCTGCCTTCGGCTCAGGTCGTGATCTCAGGGGCCTGGGATCAAGCCCCACATCGGGCTCTCTGCTCAGCGGGGATCCTGCTTCCCCTTCTCTCTGCCTGCCTCTCTGCCTACTTGTGATCTCTCTCTATCAAATAAATAAATAAAATCTTTAAAATAATAATAATAATAATAATAATTTGGGGCAGATAATATACTTTAGAACAAGAGGCAACTGTATTTTCCCATAGTACTAACCTGAAAATATGTGAAATTGTAGCCGGTCACTGAGCTTACTGAAAGTCTTGCCGAGCTCTGACCATTGACCAAAACATCAGAGCAAAAATGAGAAATCTTTGTTCCACTATAAAACAGCACAAGAGTGATCTTTTCTCTGTTTGGGTTCTGTACTTTTATAATTCTATGCAAATCTAACTTCAACAATGAACCACTGATGGGGCGCCTGGGTGGCTCAGTGGTTTAAAGCCTCTGCCTTCAGCTCAGGTCGGGTCGTGATCTCAGAGTCCTGGGATCAAGCCCCACATGGGGCTCTCTGCTCAGTGGGGAGCCTGCTTCCTCCTCTCTCTCTGCCTGCCTCTCTGCCTCCTTGTGATCTCTGTCTGTGAAATAAATAAAATCTTTAAA
The DNA here is from genome assembly GCF_964662115.1 of Mustela nivalis. Lineage (NCBI taxonomy): Eukaryota > Metazoa > Chordata > Mammalia > Carnivora > Mustelidae > Mustela > Mustela nivalis. The sequence goes on from NC_139029.1 coordinate 23,259,360, forward strand.
AAACAACAAGAACAAAAAACAAAACAATGAACCACTGAATTTAATGGCTATTAAATTGATGAAGTTTGCTTCCAAACAAATATCTTGAGTACATGAGTTTTATTTATTTTTTTCAAGTTTATATAAATATATATATATATATATTTTACTAATCTCTGCACCCAACGTATGGCTCAAATCCACACCGCGGAGATCCAGAATCACATGCTCCAATGACTGAACCAGCCAGCCAGGCGCCCCTTGAATACACGAGTTTTAAAATAAAACATTAAATAGCCTTGACAGTTTTTCCCCTTTAAAAGTGTTACAAGTGTACAGAAAGTAGAGGCAAGGAGATAAAAATATGTCAATAAAACACATCACTTAAAAGCTATAATATGAAATACTTTGAGGTTGTACCTCCACTTCTTTTGCTTTTGTTTTTGTCTTTTTTGTTTTTTAATCTCTAGTTTTAAAGTCCAGCTCTCCCTTTTTACATTTCAAATCCAGTGACTCCACAACGCAGAATGAGAGGACAGCGCAAGAGTGTAAATTTACCCCAACGTTGTACATCTCTCAAATGCTCACGTTACCGTTCTGGACTCAGGGGTGCATGGACAATGGAGTCTTTTTTTTTTTTTTTTAAGATTATTTGTTTATTTATTTGACAGTGATCACAAAGTAGGCAGAGAGGCAGGCAGAGAGAGAGGGAGGGAAGCAGGCTGCTTGCTGAGCAGAGAGCCCGATGTGGAGCTTGATCCCAGGACCCTGAGATCATGACCTGAGCCAAAGGCAGAGGCTTAACCCATGAGCCACCCAGGCGTCCCTGGACAATGGAGTCTTTTTTTTTTTTTTTCCTCAAAGATTTTATTTATTTATTTGGCAGACAGAGATCACAAATAGGCAGAGAGGCAGGAAGAAGCAGGCTCCCCGCTAAGCAGAGAGCCCGATGTGGGGCTTGATCCCAGTACCCTGAGATCATGACCTGAGCCGAAGGCAGAGGCTCTAAACCACTGAGCCACCCAGGTGCCCCTGGACAATGGAGTCTTGATGACATCTCTTCCTTCTCCTTTCCTCCTGCCTTTGCAAGACTCACCAACTCCTTTGGGATTCTTGATATTAGATTGGAACTGTTGTGGTGAACTTTCCAGTGATTTAATCAAACTGTCTCCTGACAGATGATCTGCCCCGGATGCGGTTCAAGTGTCCCTACTGCACCCACGTGGTGAAGCGGAAGGCAGACCTCAAGCGCCATCTTCGCTGCCATACAGGGGAAAGACCCTACCCTTGTCAAGCCTGTGGGAAGAGATTTAGCAGGCTGGACCACCTCAGTAGCCATTTCCGCACAGTACGTACAGGACTTTTCCTCATTTTACTTCTTAAGAAACGTGCACAATCACCTGCTTTCGGATCATCTTAATTTACTGAGGGAAATCTTTTCCTACAACTGTGCTCTGTTGGAAATGTTTCCAACCTAATGGTTTCACTTTGCACATAATGCCTCATTTAATATATATTTTCATTCTCCTTTGAGACCGTGAAGTAGGAGATACTCTTTTGAATATCCATTTTGTTTTCTAAAATTTTTTTAAGGGTTTTATTTATTTGACAGATGGAAATCATAAGTAGGCAGAGAAGCAGGCAGAGAGAGAGGAGGAAGCAGGCTCCCTGCTGAGCAGAGAGCCCGATGCAGGGCTGGATCCCAGGACCCTGGGATCATGACCCGAACCGAAGGCAGAGGTTTTAACCCACTGTGCCACCAAGGCACCTCTGTATAAATTTTTATTAATTTTTTTAAAGTATCCATTTTAGTTCATTTAAAATCGAGTATGTTTTTATGTACCAGTCTCATCCAGAGCCAGAGACGATGTAAACTAAAGATATCTGGATCTCCAGGTCAGAATGACCACTGCGTGTGGCGATTCTGCGTGTCCTGGTGGTTCTCTGATGCTTACCTGGTAGGATCTCGGTCCGTTTCTGCTGTCCATCCTCTGTCCCCTGTGCCCCTTTCGAGTCTCTATCTGTAGTCTCCTCAAGGAAGGGAGCAAGGTGGGCAGTAGAGCCACTTCCACTCAGACTGGACTGTCAACAGTTAGGAAAATCTCAGCAAATTTGCTGTTCAGTGCTCTGGCGGGCTACTAAGGCAAGGGCGTTGGAATTACTCCACTGTTCATCTTGTGGCAAGAATGTTTTCTGAAATCTGTGTTCTATTCTGCTTCTATTCCCTTTGTATCAGCCCCTTTTAACTTCAAAGGACAATGGGCCACTGAGGGTGATTTCTTCATGCATTGCTCTGGACTTCATTATTTTGCAAATACAGACGGAGCACCCATGTGCCAGCCCCTTTTTTTCAGCGCTAGGTCTCCAGCAGTGGCAAAACAGACAAAATCTCTGCCTTCCAACATCTGGGCGGCTCAGTCTGTTAAGTGTCTGCCTTTGGCTTGGGTCATGATCCCAGGGTCCTAGGATGGAGCCCCGCATCAGGCTCCCTGCTCCCTCTCCCCATTGCTTGTGCTTTCTGTCCCTCTCTCTCTCTCTCTTAAATGAATAAATAAAATCTTTAAGCAAATCTGTGGCTTCATTAACCTTATGAAGCTAGGATTTTTTAAATTAAAAATTATAAAAGCAATGAATGTGCATTTTTAAAAGTAAAAATAAGAAAATAAAAATATTTTTACCACCAGACACTACCATTCCCCCCCCCCTTTTTTTTAAAGATTTTATTTCTTTATTTATCAGAGAGAGAGAGAGAGAGTACAACCAGGGGGAGCAGCAGGCAGAGGGAGAAGCAGGGCTCTCTGCTGAGCAAGGAACCCGACGCGGGACTTGATCCCAGGACTCTGGGATCATGACTTGAACCGAAGGCAGATGCTTAACACACTGAGCCACCCAGGCATTTTCAGATACTACCATTCTTAAGACAGTATCGCATGCATATAGATGGTTTTTTGTTTTTGTTTTTACCAAATTAGATCATACTGTTTGTGCCTGCTATCTTTATGAACAAGCTCTACCTTTCCATCTCAGTGGAAATTTTATCTAATATCCAGTTCAATTTCAAACCTCCCTGTAATCCCCCAATACCTTTTAGAGCTTGTTTGTCCAAACCAGTACCCAGTGAAGGATCCTGTACTACATCTCATTAAGTCCCTTAAATATGTTTTTAAGAGAGCATAGTCCTCCCTGCCCCCCTTTTCATTTCCATAACACTGACTTGCTGAAGATGCAGAGATAATTAACCTACCTCTCGATTTCTCTGCTTGCTTTAACAGGTGTCATTTAGCTTGTTCCTCTGTCCCCCTGCATTTTCTATAAACTGTATGTTTTATCTAAAGACTTAATGGAGGGACGCCTAGGTGGCTGAGTCGGTTAAGTGTCTCCCTTCAGCTCGGGTGATGATCTCAGGGTCCTGCTGGGATTGAGCCCCTTGTCCAGCCCCTCAATGGGCTCCCTTCTCAGTGAGGAGTCTCATTCTTCTTCCTCTGCCCCTCCCCCTGCTCACACACATTCTTTCTTTTTCAAATAAATAAATAAAATCTTTAAAAATAAATAAATAGGGACGCCTGGGTGGCTTAGTGGGTTAGGCCTCTGTCTTCGGCTCAGGTTATGATCTCAAGGTCCTGGGATTGAGCCCCGCATTGGGCTCTAGCCCCGCATTGGGCTCTCTGCTCAGCAGGGAGCCTGCTTCTCCTTCTCTCTCTGCCTGCCTCTGCCTACTTGTGATCTCTGTCTGTCAAATAAATAAATAAAATCTTTAAAAAAATAAAAATTTTTTAAAAATTAAAAATTAAAATAAATAAAGGCTTAATGGATTCAAGGTAAATACTTTCAGCTACACTTACACATCTATACACAGCTATACTTACATATCAAGGGTAAAATTGTTTCACTCATAATATGTCACATTAAGAGACACAGTATCTGGTGGACCCATCATTCATATTGTTAATGGTTGGTCATTAAAGTTAGGATAATGAGACTGTGATCCCACCATTTTTCAGTTAAAGGTGCCACCTTGTGATTAGAAAGGAATCTGTGTGGAGCTGTTTTGGCATTATGCTACTATCCATTTCCCTATCAACCATTCATTTCATGGTATTAATATCAGTTGATAAACTCTGTCCAAACTATTAATTTTACTTGGGTTGTAGAATGATTTACTCATTTTATCATTTCTTCTACCTTATTAGCTAGAATTCTTTAAAGTAAAACTTTCCTTCATCACCTGGGACTATTCAGTTACTTTGAAATACAGTTACTACAGGAGAAACAGGATAAATATTTAATTCTTTCCCTTTAATTATCAATTTTCAAGTAAAGAGTTGATTTAGTAGCAGTTTCAAATGGCAGTATGAATATTTTCTGTTTTTTTTTTTTTTAATAGCATATGGTCTCATGAATTCTCATTCATTCATTGTGTTTGGACCTACGACAATTATTATTCTTTTTGATACTCAAATTTTCGGTTTTGTCCAGTGAGGACAACTTGAAGCTATTTCTTGCATCCCTTTGTCATAACTCCGGTAAATATTCAAGATGGCCTTATTCTCTGGCCCTCAAATTTCCCTAGGCTCACCTTGTATTTTCCCTGGAAAATACGAGTCGCAAACCTGGAATCAGCCATTTCTCAAAAAATGAGAATGGGGAGTAAAATTAGAAACCAAACTTTGGATACCTGGAGTGCTCACTACTCATCGTTACTAAGGGGTCATTCCTCTTAGATTATTTCAGTGGATAGAGCTAGAAGATTTTTAAATAGTGGGTTTGTGATGATATTTTCAATTATTTTTTGGATTTTCAAGTTTAACATTATAGTGTTTTACTTAATTTCTTTGACTTAGTAACTGTATTGGATTGAGGGGGTGGGGGATAAATACAAATCTGCCAGAACTTTCTAAGAAAACACACCACATAGAATACTCATAATATTACTAGCTCGGCAACAATAAGGGCACATTCAAGTTGTGTAGTTTTGATATTTACTGATTAATATCTCAACATTTAAGCAGAAAATAATAACTATACTATATTTTCTTAGATATTTTACCAGACTGCATTAGTTTTCTTGTTTTTTTTCTTTTCGCCATTTGTGTTTAGTGGCCTACTTCCATATTGTTCTAATTTTATCTAAATGAATATGCCATAAATAGTAATTCAACAGTATAAAATTAATTGTAATGGTTTTTGAGTAGAACCCATAATCTGCTCCTGACAGCTGTTTAAAAAGTTATTAGTAACTGTAATTATGTAGTTATTCATCAGTTACAAATTTTTCCCAAAGCATTTCACACATAGTAACTCGTTTGGTCCTCACGACCTGAGTTGTATTCTCATTAGTAAGTGGAAGTATGCAGAGATAGTATTAGGCTGATACATGACAGAAGTACCACAGTTGTTGTTATGACCAGTTTCCATTTTGATTGACAGCCTTCCATTCTGTTTGGGTGGTGTCCATATCTTACTAGTTGTTAAATATTTTGCCTATCGAGGTGACTGGGGGCTTATGGGGCACCTCTGTGGCTTAGTCATTGAGCGTCTGCCTTTGGCTCAGGTCATGATCCCAGGGTCCTCTGATTGAGCCCCGCATTGGGCTCCCTGCTGGGCGGGCAGCCTGCTTCTCCCTCTCCCACTCCCCCTGCTTGTGTTCCTGCTCTCGCTGTGTGTGTCTCTCTCTCTCAAAAAAAAAAAACAAAACAAAACAAAAAACCTTTAAATAAATAAATAAATAAATAAATATTTTGCCTGTTACTCTGGAAGCAGGTTTATATTGTTTTCAATTACTTGCTTCGAAATACATGGCTAGTAAATGACAAAAGCAGGGCTAGAGCCTAAACCTTCCTGTTCTTACTTTAGTTCTCTTTAGACAGGATCTTTCATTAATAGAAATGGCAAGTAATCCTTCTATCCAAAAATAGATTCTGATGGGGAACCTGGGTGGCTCAGTCGATTAAGTGTCTGCCTCAGGCTAAGGTCATGATCCCAGAGTCCTGGGATCAAGCCCCACATAGGTCTCCCCGCTCAGCAGAGAGCCTGCTACTCCCTCTCCCTGTGCCTGCCACTCTGCCTACTTGTGCGCTCTCTCTCTCTCTCTCTCTGTGTCAAATAAATAAATGAGTAATCTTAAAAAAAAAAACTCAAAAATAGGTTCTGATAAACAAATTTGGGACAATAGATTTTTCTTTCTCTAGCTGGTAGCAACAAATTAACATGCAATGAGGCTTCTCCCTTGCCAGAATAAAGGTATATAAAGTCCTTAGAATAGTACATGTGATATATTTAGTGTTTGCAATTATTATTTTTCTGGGACGGTGTCCCTTGTTACCTCAGATATCAAAATACTGTTGGATTAAAGGATAGGTGAGATTATTAAGCATGTTTTATTAAACATGACAATGTTATATCCATCATATAGAGAAAGGTGGTGGGTTTTGTTTTGTTTTGTTGTATTTTGAGAAAGGGGGTGTTTTATTTGTGATGTCAATTTATCACCAAAACCTGTGGTCTTTTTCTAATAATCAGATGTAAATTTAATATTAGCGCTTGGCTTTGGACATCTTAAGTTTGTAAACTGGAACCTAGATATACTGTTCTGCTTTCGAAAACCCCTTTTTTTATAACTATTTCAATCTCTACACAGATTCACCAGGCATGCAAATTAATCTGCAGGAAATGCAAACGCCACGTGACTGATCTAACAGGGCAAGTGGTCCAGGAAGGAACCAGGCGCTACAGACTCTGTAATGAGTGCCTCGCTGAGGTGGGCATAGACCGCCTCCCCATTGATCTGGACGCCGAACAGCATCTTATGTCCCCATCAGATGGAGATAAAGATTCCAGATGGCACTTGAGTGAAGACGAGAACAGATCGTACGTGGAGATCGTAGAGGATGGGTCTGCCGATCTGGTCATACAACAGGTTGACGATAGTGAAGAAGAAGAAGAGAAGGAAATAAAGCCCAACATTAGGTAGCTAACGTGCAAACCAACAGAGCTGGC